>NC_136891.1:13761248-13906941 GCF_949152265.1 Phoxinus phoxinus | reverse complement strand
GTATGTTAGGTAGTTAACTAATGTTAACTAATTAATTGTATTGTAAAGTGTTACCTATAGGTATGGAATTTAGATGTTCACTGTTTCTTTGATGTTTTACACTCAATCCGTAATCCAATTAGAAAAATGTACTACAGGACATTTTAGGGGTAATTCAACCATTTTAAGACTTAAAACCACACAAAAAATAAATGTAAGTTATTAATGCTAAAAATCTATTTTCATTGACTTTAATGCTGTAAACATGGCATGATTTGTATTTTAAGTCATTTTAAAGGCTGTTGTTCACTTGGATCTATTTTTATTACCACAATGTTTTTATCCGATTACCATATTTTCCGGACTATAAGTCACACTTTTTTTCATAGTTTTGCTGGTCCATGCACCTCCGGAAGAATTTTTTTTTTAAATAACCCAAGTTTTGTGGATAGAAATGGACATTTTGAGACATACAAATATGGCATACCATCAACAGACTCAAGGCATGATTATTGCAGAACGTACCTTGAACTGGTCACAAACAGAAACTTTTATTTTATAATTTTAGACATGATTATTCATGTTTTTCTTTTGTGTTAACTTTCAGCTATAAGGTATAAATTGATAGGGGAAAAATGAAACGGCACAACCCTGAAAAATATTATTTAAAAAAGTTTTTTCTCTTAACATTATTTAATGCACAATGAATGAAGTGAACAAACATGAACAATCAAGTGTTTGTATTAAATAACATTCACAAACATTAATTCATGTTGTCAAAATATATTGTTCACTCAATGTGTTGATGTTAGATATCATAACATTAATGTTAATGAATGCTATACAGGAGATAAAACGTGTTTTATTTGACTTGACTGCACTTTTATTTAACCCAAAAGTGCGTTCATATTTAATTTTAAAAGGGTTTTTTAACCTGCTAAGAGTAAACCTGCTAATAAGCCTTGGAACTACTTTTTTGACAGACTAGGCTAATATTAATGACATAAATAGGAATGCACCGATACTGATACCAGTACTCGTCCGTCCGATAATGTGCTCATGTAGGCTAAACTACCCCGATACAACCGCACCCCAGTCCACTTTAGAGGCCGTTCACATATTGCTCCATAAATATATCTAGTAGTTAAGCTAATGCAAGGGCTAGAAATCAATTCATTCTTTGCTGATACTTCCTCATCATCATGGAGAGCGCAGTTTGTACAGCTTTCTCCTTTCCACAAGCGCTTGCTCTCCCGTGGTGTCTGTCGTTGCTATGCAATCATGAACACCCCTACATTTGTAATAACGAATTTGAACGCGCAAAAAACACGCTATGTGAACGGCCCCTTATGGCAACGTGACATTAGCCTAATCAAAAATATTTCCATACTGTATGTGGCTCTTTCCTCCTTTCTTGTCAACAAGTGGATTCAGAGCCACCGCATTAGCAGCTCCGCCGGTCACCATATCTCAGTGTTTTTAGGTGTGTAAGTGAATGAAGTGAATGTTGTGATATTACTGATCATATGAAGATTTTGCAACGGTGCTGAAAATCCAGTAGCGCTGCTGCAGAATACATTGTAGGGGAAACACTGAAAGTTATTGTCTTTCAAAAGTGAAAGTCGACTCTGACTCCGAGTCAATGAAATTAATTGAGTTTCATGAGCCATTTCGTTGTGACGTCAAGACGAAACATTAGCATATTGCCCGCCCACTTATTGCGTGCGCAGACACCAGGGAACTTGAACCTCAAACACTGCAGCTGATTCCTGTGGACACTGGACAGCATCATGTCGAGAAGACGCTGTGCTCTACAATGTCAAGGTAAAGCCATTTTTTTTCACTGCCCAAGGACGAGCATGTGAAGAATCAGTGGTTAAAAATAATCTTTACCACAATACCACAGCAGTATAATCCTAAACTTTTGCTGTGTTCCCTTCATTTTATTGACGACTGCTTCTCAAATCTCGGAGTTCAATGCAGGATTCGCAAACCGCTTGCTCTTAAAAGATGGTGTTCTAAGTACTTAGTTTTATTCTTAGTGTACTTAGTCTCCTGCTAACTCACATTATTACTGTCTTACTTGAATACTTCTGCTAATCAGTTGTGGGCCACTATTACTGTCTGTTGTTCTCACTACTTTGAGGAAAGATGCATGGAGCAAGATTTGTTTTACCAATGTTTATGTTGCATCAGTCATTGACGCTAGAGCTCGGCTAATGCATGCACTGTTTTTGATAGTTTCCAGATGTTCACCGCAATAAATTAGAAAAATACTCTGTAAATAAACAAGTACAAGTAAAATAATCGGTTTGTTGATGGACATGCACTTGTTAATGCTGATGGTGAGGAATTAGTTTGAGGTACATTATGAGATGTTGCAACTGTGACTGTGAGTAACGTTAGTGTATCACCGAGAAACGTCCTGCTCGAGTCGTCCTTGCGATGGAGGTTCGGGTTGAATAACTAGTTCTTCCAGTGTTTCATCATCGGACTCGCGCTTGGATTGATATGGTAAAATCAACGTCATCGTTCGTTACTGTGTTTAGTTTACGTTGTTATGGCAATAGGTGTTTTTGTTTCCGACACGTGCACTGTACGCGGTAAACCAATCACAACAGACTGACCTGTCTGGCCAATCAGAGCAGAGTAGCTCGCAGAAAGAACAAATAATATTAAGGAGCTGATTTAAAGTTAATTCCTTCAAGTGAACTTTATTAGTGGACTAACATAGGGATAGTGATTGAGGGTTTAGGGGGCGATTTCAGATTCCGCCATTGTTATTTTCTAACATCTTATTTTTTCTTGTTCTTTGTACTGTATTGATCGGTCCACCTAAAACACATTTTTGGTAAAAAAGGATGAGGATGAAAGAGGAAGGGAGGAGATGGTTGGATGACAGGACTTTGTTTGAATAAGAAATTAGTATGAAATCCAAATTATATATGTGTTTCCGCTACATTCATTCTGCCGTGGTGGGCCGCCACACCAAAAATCCTCCCGCCACGGCTGCAGCTTCTCAGTGAGGTCCGATATTGTGCATACTATTGTGTTATTGTTAAGCCCCACTAAAGGCATAAAAAACATTGTAAAGCACCATAAAGTTTTCGTGCACTATATTCCAAGACTTCTAAAGTCATTCGATAGCATAATGTGAGGTAAAAATTTATATTGAAGTCGTTAAGTTAAAGTTAATGAAAACTCATCTCTCCTCAGTCATTCTCCATTCAGAACTCAAACAGCGCGTCGCGTTCGGTTACGAGTAACACGATGACACTCTCCAAGATCAATGTTCACATTATTATACTTTATTTGTAGATAAAGGTCTATGGTTTGCCTAAAATGACTTTATCTTACTGGAGTTTATTGAGTTAGTTCTGTTAGATTACAGCACTGGAGTAGAGAGCACTATGAATTGTTCTTCATGCGCACTGTAACTGAAATTTAAAACTGTTAAAAGAAAAGGCTCAATAAACTGTTGCATAGATATAATACAGTAAGCATCAAATATCTCTTCGCTTTGTGTTTTTAACTTTTCAATGCGAAGCGCTGCACGCTGTGACTTCGAGTTGCTTCAAGTGCACCATTCGGCGCACGGGATGCGCATAATCGCTTTGCCGCTGTAAATTGGAACCTTTCATATTATAACTAGAAAAACTATTTTTCGATTAATCGTTTTTTAAAATGTGGTCAATTCAATTTGATTCTCAAAGGCTATGAATCGATTTTTTTCCCCCATACTTATTTATATATCACCCAAAAGCCAGTATTAGTTTTCCTACACTTCATAGGCTTGCAGCCTCCATGTTACTCTAATGCAGTGAGATTTTATGTTTGTTTTATCTTAAACATAAAATAACCTGATCCTGTTTGATCAAGGCATGAGACTGTTCTGACTTTTTCAATAGTCGATTTTTCATCTTGCATCAAAATCCTGTCTATTCATTGCATTTGATATGGTTGGGTTCTGTTTTAATGTACCCAAGTGTACCTAAAATAATAAGAGTTTAATATACTGGCTCTTAATTTCTTTTTATTAATTAACCACTCGTAAACTTATGTTCACTGTTCTTTTTTATAAATATAGGTTTTGTGTTAAATCTATATTCATTGAGTCGAATCGAGAATCGAAATTGAATCGAATTGAGAGCTTGCGAATTGAAATCGAATCGGAACATCTGAATTGATACCCATCCCTAATTATAATACTTAGGGGAGGTTTAAACACCTGGGGCAAGGGGGCTTGGCCCATGGGAATATCACTCATGGGCGGCGCCCCCTCCCCCTGGGGAAATGGGCCTGCCACCACAGCTGGAAAAAATCCTAGAGGAAACACTGTGTATATATATATATATATATATACGTGTAGGCTGTGACGTAGTGAATCTGGTTAATTTTTTTCTTTTTGGCTAGTATAGGTCCTGAAATGGCTGGTAACTTAAACAATTAGTAACCAAATTGGCTGGTGAGTGAATAAGTTAATTTATAACTAGGGGTGGGCGACATGGCAAAAATATCATATTACAATTTTTTCAGGAAAATCACGATTCACGATTCTTTTTCATGTTGGTTTTACTATTTTGCAAGTGACTGAGCAATACAGCCAAACCAATGTCCCTATTTCAAAAACAAAGCCTTATAGGTAACAAAATATAAAAGAAAGGCAGACATTTAGGCCAAGGTGGTGATAAAAATCTGTCATTATTTTCTTTGTTATTAAAAATTAAGAACAAATATACACATTACACATATAAACTTAATAAATGAAATAAAAAGCTTAGTTTTTTCAGCTACAGTTAGTGTATTTAACAGTAGCATTGAAGAAAGTAATTAAATGCACAAATATGAAAATAAAACAACACATATACTTCACTGTATACATTATACATTGATTCTTATTAAAGCTACTATTAAAGTTCTCAGTCAAGAGCAAAAAGTTATCTTTGTGTTTTGTTGTGTTATTTACATTAAAGGAATAGTTTTCCCCCAAAAAATATTTTCATTTACTCTCTGAAGTTGTTTTAAACCCGAATATGTTTATTTCTTCTGTTGAAAATAAAAGTTATTTGGAAGAATGTGGGTAACCAAACAGTTGATGCACCACAGTGACTTCCATAGTAGGTTATATTTAGGGATGCACCGATTGATCGGCTGGTGATCGGAATCGGCCGATTTTCACGTGATCGGCCGTAGTCGGTGACCGGCCGATCACTCTGACCAATGCCGATTTTTAAAACCGGTCAAAGAGAAGCGCGCGAGCTTCAAGCGGGAACGTCGCGTGAGCAGCAGTGAATCGCGGGTTTCGGCGCCGAGACTTTTGTAGCAGCTGCTGTGACGCTGTACTACAAACGCTTCCAGTAATACTCCGGCAGCATGTTTACTATTGGGCTACTGTCTCTTTAAGACCTGTACGCGGCAAGTCTAATATACACGCATTTGACAAGCAGATTTTCTCTCAATTTTATCTGTTTGCTTTCACTTTAGACATAACCAACTTTGTTCATGTAAACATTGTGTGTATTTGGCAGTATTAGCGCAATAAGACTCGAAAGATAACTTAGTCCAGTAACCAGACACTGTTAGACAGGCTTTTAGTGCATGTGTGCTTTGGGTGTAAAGGCCATTGCACACTGAGTCCGAAATTTTCGTATGCGTTTTTTCGTATTCGTGATTCGGTGGCTCTGAATTGTCAAAGCACCATTCAAACACCATTCAAACTGCTTGTTACGGATGCGAAAAACGCAGAAAATCAAACCTGTTTCGATTTTTTTTTTATGACGGCAGTGTGCAAGCGTGATTGACATAACGTGAGGTCGTGTTTATTTTTTAACGTGCGGAAATTTCGGATGCGAATTTCGGACTCCGTGTGCAATGGCCTTAAGCACTCAGAAAAACGCACATTAGAACAGCGCATCAGCACGTGAATGACATGTTTAACTGGCAAGGCTTTAAAAGGAACACTTCACCCATTTGCATTAGACTTTGTATCTTTAGAAACCCAGTCACATTTTCGAATGGTCATGTTTTATTCCCTTATTTTCCCCTGAGATGGGAGAAATAAGGTTTAAGTATTCCACTTTCTGCTTTTTATGACGCAAAAATCGTCATTTTGCGTCAGAAAAAGCAGGAATTCCAATTTCTTTGAATACGGGTAAGACTACAAACACTAGCTCATTTATCCAGTAGAATGCGCTGTTCCGCATGTTTTCAACCCGCCCATAGAGGGAGGGATCTCACTCACAGAATGTACATATAGTGTCATGCATTTTTTATTTGGAAGCTAAGCTAACAGTTTCTTATTCTGTGGAGAAAGCTGAGTAGTAGGGGTCACCATCCTCTTTTTCCCGGACATGTCCGGCCGTCGAGATCGTCCAAAATGTCCGGGATTCGGCTTTTGCTTTCTGCAGTCGCATTCATTGTTTACATGCACACCTTTTGTTTCAATCTAACTGAATTCATTCCGATTGGTGAATCTGAATGTAGTGTTTACATGAACGCTAAACAAGTGATCGGTTGATGTGCGTTTTAACATTTGTTAAGAAAATTCCCGCTCCTCCATGAGAGATACGAGACCGGTGCGTCTCACAGGTGTCGCTCATCAGTAATGTGTCGTTCTCCCGCGGCCGTCAGTCTCGTTCCTGCTTGTCACAGTAAACATGATGAATGGCGACTGTAGAACGCAGAAGCCGAATCCTGGACATTTTGGGCGACATCAAAATACCGGGCAGACTCACGGAGACTCACTAGTAGCATAGCCTTGTTGTTTACTGCGATCTCTTACCGGTATGCGTGGCCTCCTAGGGCAGCGAAGCTAGTGCATTCTGTCAGTTGTTGTCTTTCATCACCATAAGCCAAAAATAAATTTTCTGGCTTTTCTCAGTCTAGAAGGCTCCAAATTCAAAAATAATTTCACATTTCTTCCCTTTAAAGAAATAAAGAAATCCCTTTTAAGCACATGCAAATAATGAACTTTAGTGAACTGCAGTGTCCCGTTCCTCTGTGTTAACATTTGATGTGAATATACTTTGCGTTGTACAGTATGTTTAGACGGAGGTGCCAGAACTGCAACTGATAGAATGCACGATACTACGAGATTTCTTCAAAAGCAGATCGTGGAGACATTTTAATCATCCACGATCAAAAACCGTGATATTTCACACCCCTATTTCAAACCCTAAATATACGATATAGACATCTGATCCAAGTCTAACCATGTGTATCCGATCCAAACTCAGTTCTCAATATTAACGAGGCTCCACAAAGATTATATATAATAAATACCTTGGCTTGGAGACAATACTGTTTCTGACAGTGCTTACAAATTGTAGTTTAGCATCATGTGTTTATTGTAGTTTTACAAAAACAGTCCTCTGCGTTCTGTCCTCACAGTGTGTTTGATCGGTTTGCCAAAGCCTGAAGCTTCTGCTGCATGGTTGTTTGTTTTTGCCAGTTACAAGGTGCGTTCACACTACAAGCGACTTTGTCGCTGCAGGTCGCCAGTGGCTGGTGGTTAGGACTCTAGTGGGCGTAGTGGACTTGACTCCTATTGGTTGTCGCTCCCAAAAGTTGCTCTTCATTTGCATAAAGTAAAACAGATTTCAACTTTGTCAACTTTGCCCCATCTGGTCGCCAACAGTCGCTGCCGCGTGTGTCGCCGGAAATCGCCCGCTCCCCATTGAAATGAATGGTATTGTGTTGCTTGTAGTGTGAACGCACCTTTAGAGTTGGTAATATTTGTGAAATCATAGTGTACTGGAGAGTTTAGGAATACAGTTGGACTAAAGCAATGGTTCATAATTTTTTTATAAACACCTAGTGCCGCCGCGATTAGTCGGCGTAATCGACCATGAAAATTAGTCGACGTGTCGTTTTACTATTGACTGATTAGGGATGTCACGATACCATTAAAATGTTACCGTGTGCTTGCTCCGAAAGACAATGTAGAATATGATGTAGAATGTACATGTGATGTAGAAAACTCAACTACGCAAAACCCTGCTGTAGCTTGATACCTGTGCATGTAAATGTACTCACTGTGGCTGTACAGCAGTGAGGGTCCAGACTTTAACGGACTACACCATGACAGCCAAATATAGAGACTAGAAGTGTACAGCTCATACCACACAGCATTACTTTACACCCTCCACCATGTTAGTCAGATATAGCTGCTCATGCAGTAAACTAACCTCACAATGCAATCAGAGCTCTTTGTGCTAAAGCTACATTATAATACATCATACTTAACGCTGTCTTGTAGAGGTGGGTGATATTATGTCATGATACGAGTAGTTTTACTTCAAGTTGGGATGCACCGATATGAACATTTTGGCCGATACCGTATAGCTTTACATTTGAAAGTCGATAACCAATATATTGGCCGATAAATCTAAATTCTAATTTTTTTGATAGCCTGAATACAAAAACAAAAGGTTCACCATTCAAAGACATGGCCCAAACACTTCAACATCAAATACAGTAGCCTAGTTTTAACCAGTGTTAAGATTCCTTAACTTTAAAAATGTATTTTACAGTCCTATGGCCAACTTTCTTTATTAAAAAATGGTAACACTTTATAATAAGGTTTCATTTTGATAGCATTAGTTAACATGAACCAACAATTAATGAACAATACTTCTACAGTATTTATTAATCTTCGTTAATGTTAAGCTTTACATTTTCTAATCTTAGTTCATGTTAAGCTCAACATTTTCTAAGACATTTTTAAGATCCAAAGTTGTGTCTGTTAACATTTGCTAATGCACTGTGAACTAACATGAACACAAATATTTTATTTACTAACATTAAAATCAGATCCAAAGCACACACATCCACAGCAAAGCAATATGTTGCTCAAATTGGGTGCTCAACAAGAAAATTGATAAAAAGGGTGTGAGTCTATCATTAAATTTGTCACATTTTTGGAGCCGTGGTATGCCGACTTTTTTCCCCTTTTTATTAATTAACTTTAACAAAGGCTATTGTTAGTTAATGCATTAACAAATTAGAACTTATTGTAAAGTGTTACCAAAAAATGTATTGCCTAACAAAAATACATAAATAATGCAAACAAGTCATTGGATAACATTGGGCTGCATATAAAGAAACAGAACGCATGTGCCATGGATAAATAAAATGGAATCGCCTCCGCATGGACAATAAGGAAATTATTTTAATCAAACCATATTGTTGATGAAAATAATACGAGAACAAAATACGATGTGGTCAGCATGCACAAAAACAAGGACATTTAATGTAACCAATAACAAGTAACCAATGTAACCGAAACTAAACAAATTTTGTTTCCGAAACTCTGCGCATTGAAAGGCTGTCACTCAGCGTGCAGTTACATTGTAATGGCAACGGACCGTTTGAGTCATGACCGTTCATTTAACGAACATGTTCAAAAAACGCTGATTCATTAAAAGATAGATGTAATGAAACAAGTTGTTAATTATTTTTTAACTTTGAGCTCCACTTTTCAAGGCTCAGTTGCATGGTTAACGCTGAAGCTGATGCTTCACTTAATAGAGACCAATGGCATTGATTCAATGCGTGACTCGCAGATTTTTTTCCTCGCGCTGTGGAATGCTGACCAGTGCTGACGCCGTTCATGGTAAATATCCTTAAACGTTAAAATGATGATACGACAAATGTTTTGCTTTCCTTGGACACGGCAACCTTTTCACCTATATGACTTAATCTCGAAGACAGACGCAGGTAATCACTCGCGCTCAGTCGGTCCCTCTCATTCACTGTCTATTTAGGCTTAAGTGCAAATCCACGAAGCCTCTGTACAAATCACCATGATGAACAGTCTTGTCATCATTATTAACTTATTTAACATTCAATTAGGGCTGGGTGATATGGGCTAAAAAATAAATCCCTGATTTTTTTTCACAAAAAAAAAATCCGATTTACGATTTAAATATATTCAAATATTTAAATATTAGTTACAGTAGATACTTAATGTGTTATGGCAAATTCTCTCCCAAAAATAATGTATCACCTAATGCTGTAAACATACAGAGCCCCGTCAGCCTTTTATTATTATTAAAGGTTAAAAATGACATCTCAAATTAAATATAATACGTTTTTTATAATAACAACGGTATGCTATTTTAATGATATATAATAATAAGAATCGGAGAGCTGAGAATTTGTTTCATATAACATTCTCTATCTTGTCTGTCGGTGTCAGCTTTGCGATTTTTCTCTGCGTGAGAAAATTAATGTGTGGTGTGAGAGCGTGTAAAAAGTGAAAATTGCCTGAGTCTCACAGTGAATTCGTTAGAGTTGGCAGCCCTGCGGATTCAGTTTGTAAATGTTTTTGGTGGGTGTGCTTAGGGCTGGGCGATATGGCCAAAATAAAATATCACGATATTTTTTTTTATATCAGTCGATATCGATAATTATCGATAAATGTCAAATCTTTATTTATTTCAAGTTTAAAGACAGATTTTTACTCCTAAGTGAAAGCTGTAGAAACCAGAGCGTTGTGTTTTTAAACTACTCTTTATTGTCAGAACATATCATGACAAACACTTGCCAAACAGGGGAACATTCACAAATCTGAGGTAGAACATTCAAACATTTGACATTTTTCCTTAATAAAATAAATATCTTTATTTCAGTAGTATTAGCTTGAGTTAGGATGCAGATTTTCTTTATACAATTTATGTTCATTAACAAAAACAGTAACATCTGTTAAAAAAAGTAACAACATTATTTTTATTTGGTAAAATGTAATATTCTTTAGTTTTATTAAAATTAACCATTGGTCAGCCAGCATCATGCATTTACATCATGATAACCACAGATAAAATGTAACCTTATGGTTTCTATGGTATTTATGAAAACCAGTAGCCTAAATACATTATTAAAAACTGTAATTATATTCCATTAGTCCTTTAATACATTGTCTACATTAATAATATTATACAATTCAATATATATATATATCGCACATTTCATGGTGGAGTTAATATTACTAGGCTAACGTTACAGTAACGTTAAATCCGTGGTAAATGATGGGAATGTGTACGTTAGACGGAGAAGCTTCTGACTATCGTTGCGCACAGTGCTTCTCCTGTTCGTCAGCGCGGTCTCATCTGCCTTTAAACTGGTTTAAATCACTGAGACATTTGTGTTCCTCGCTGAATTCAAGCGCTCTCACTGGATCTAGTGACCGAGACCGATCAGAGTAAAGCCTTGTTTATACTCGACGTGTCCGCACGAGCGCGAGTCTCCGCTGACTGCGCGCGCACCTCTCCAAACGGTCGAGGCGTTTATACTTGACGCGCTCGCCGTTGTACTATTCTTTGAAACTACAGGGGGTAGTAACTCGAGTAATTGTCCTCTCTAAACCATCAGGAATCGGTGAGAAGAAATATAAACACGTGACAATGTTTATTTTAGTTACCACCACCAATACAAAAATAATCGTGTAAAACCCAGTAGCCTAAACCCGGAGATTATTACTTGACATTAGAACAAAATATATGTAGGCTAGCCTATATGGGAATACATGTACGTATACAAATAAATTAACGATCTCTTAAATATTTTCTAATTTCACTAAACATTTTATTAACTTTCGTGTACATTTGTATTAACCATGGACCTTTATGTTCATTAAAAAGGCTTTTTATGCTATTGTATGCTCATTTTTTAAATGTAAGCAACTAATTTAGGGGTGCTGGTGTGATGAGAAGTTCGTGCTCGGCCAGATTCGGCTCAAAGTCGTTCATCTTCGGATGCGGAGCCGCGCGCGATGTTCCAAAATCTGCCGTGCACACCACCAGGCGAAATGGGCCCTTGCGCACCCAACGCGCACGCCCGCGAACACCGCAATGACGTCATTTTTGCCGCGTGCACTTCGCGCTTGTGCGGACGCGTTGAGTATAAACGAGGCTTAAACGCGTCTGCTCGAGTGAGCTCGCGCTCGCGCTGCCTTTGAGCCGAGCGGATAAACGGTCCGTGTGGCGCGTGCGGTTCAAATGAGATTCGTTCTGCTTTTGGCGCAAAAACATTATCGAACATTTATCGAACTCCTAATATCGTTTTATCGAGAAAAATTATATCGCGATAATTATCGTTATCGTTTTATCGCCCAGCCCTAGGTGTGCTTATGCTGCCGCGGTCTTGTTCATTTACATCGCTGTGAAAATACAGACCGGAAGACAAAAGACAACGAGTGCAAAAGAATTATAAAGAAAAATTGGTCATTTTTATTTTATTTATATATGTATTTTTGCCATACTGCCCAGCCCTATTATCTTGTCACTAAAGCATAGCTAAACCACTGTGTGCAAAACATACGTGCCAAATAGGCTAGTTAGTGCAAAAATCAAAAAAACTTTAAGATCATCTTCTTTCAAACTTAGTTGATTAAAACACAAGTTGTACAAGTTGAAATGTATAAAAGAAAACAGAAACTTGTTTTGTACTTTTCAGATAATTTTCCTCATCACACACATGGCCATTAGAATACTTGTTTTGAAGTACTGACAACAATAGGCTCAGTGTGCGTTGAGCATTATTTTCCAAACCAAACTCTTGGCTTGGTTAATAAACACGGATACATGTTTTGGTAAAGTGATAGTTTTCTTAAAGGGAATCACTTTTTTTATTAATTTGCCTGATGGCCAACAAAAACAGAATCAGATCTAAGGACTTGACTAAGCAAGAGGTCTTTGATAGTCAAATATTACACTGTAATGGTTCATACTAAACTGTTTCTTTTTTTCTTTCTTTTTTCTCCACACTTCAAGATAAAAAAATCTTAAATCCAATTTTTTTTCAGACCAGCTGTTCAGATTGGTTGACTTTAGCTATAGATATTTCTGTATTGGTTTAGTTATATACAAATGTACCTGACAATTGTCAGACAACAGTGCAAAAAACAGGAAAGGGTGGCACGTGTACTGCTTAATGCTGTCACGTGTACTGCTTAATGCTGTCACTGCAGATAGTAGAGTTAAGGAAGGAATATGAACCCACGGCAAAAGTTGTGACAGTTAACCTGTTAACTTCAGATTGTTGCTAAGATTGTCTAAACTATGCTAAATGCAAATAATAAAATATAACATGGTTCATTTGGCACCATTCACTGCCATTATATGAACAAGCGCAAGCCAGACATTTTTGTTGTTGGTGGACAAGTTCAAGGAATATTGCACAATTGTGTGGACTTTTCCACAGAAATTTCCACTAAGGTAAAAGTGGTTTGAACGTTTGCAAGTTGCGGCAGATTAATACTTTAGTAGGTAGGCCTAGTTTATGTCTTTGATTTAAATATCTCAGTGAATGTCAGATAATCATTCTTACCTTTTGGCTTAAACTGTGTATTATGCCTTTCGTTAAGCATTTTTTTCCTCAAAATTTGCTCATGTTTGGCTTCTTTTTAAATTTATTTTGGGATGCGCTTATATCTTTTGCTCAGTCTTGTGCTGTTTGTTCATTGTGTGGGTGTGGCAGACAGCGCAGCTCTCCACTGGAGTCTTGTTAAGGCAGCGGCTCATTTCGTTGAGCTGTGGCTTTGCCGAGGGCGATGAATGGATGTTCTCTGTGTATCTCAAACAACCAAGCATTAGAAGCACTATATACAAATTGCATTGCTTGTGTTTTGCAACTCTAAAATGGCCTCTTTAGCCTTGGGGTAGAAAATGGAATATTTCCTATTGAGCAACCAGTGAATTTACATTTTTTTTTCTCTCTCTCTTGTTTTTTAATTTGTGTCCTCCCTCTTTCTTTTTCCAAAACAGATTACACAACAGATGTATACAATAACTAAGGCAGTAAAATAGTCTCTGGGCTAATAGCTGAAATTAGATTGGGCGTTTAAACAATGTGAAGTGGTGGAAGCTCCACAGAAAACCCTACTTTCCCAACTGCATAGGAGGTTAATCATAGTTTACAATCATAACAAAGTTTACAATCATATCAAAGAAACAAATTACAAGTAATAAGAAGACAAATAAATAAATCTGAATAAATAAACAAATTAAATAGAGTGCTTTTAGTGTTTCAGGAAGTTTTTCTTTCAGACTAACATATGAGAGCAGTGGCACCAGCACCGGGGAAGAGGAGCAGAAACTTAAGTGCTGTTACTAACAATATTATTTATTTTGTCTCATGCAAATATCTGAAAGTAAAGCAGTGAGTTTGAGTAGAGGTGCAGATGTACGTTAACAACAGTAACATTTGTGAGAAGTGGGAAAAAATGTAAATGCTCTGACAGTGCTATTCTACAGTTCTTCTATAGCAGTGTTACTCATTACCTCCTGCGGCTCGCATGGCGGTAAATAATACAGTGATATGATCATGCAGTCACTACAGATATTTCCTAAAAACAAGTAGGGCTATAAAATAACCCAATAAAACCTCAGTGTCATCTCTATTACAAATAATTTCGATCGGATTGAAAGGGGTGGTTTATTCCTTTTCTAATCCAAACGAGAGAACATGTAAACACTGATCGATTGAAAAACGAAACTGAAAGGATGACGTGTGAAGCGCTGAACAAGCTGTATTGAATAGTGTCATATGAATAAGTGTCTTATTCTATAATTCTCCTTTCACTGCGTCTGTGAAGTGGAGCAGGACAACGTCCCACCAGTCCTTGTTTCAGACTCTCATCCACAGACGACCACAGGTTTTGGGCGCAGAGAGGGGCAATTTTACTGCGTGATAAACAGCACGGCAAAATGGTTTATATGTTCGTCTCCAAATTATGACCAGAAATGGATAAATATTAAGTGTGCTGTTTAATACAAATAAAAAGAACCAATTTAGGAGAAGGGTTATTAAGCTCAAACAGCAGGAAACTCTGTATATTTGTGCAGTGTGCTGCATGTCAAAAAATATATTCAGATTTTAAGCTTGTGACTTATAGCCTAAACGCGCACATCAACCCGATCACGTTTAGCGTTCATGTAAACTACAATACGTATTCAGATTCATCAATTGGAATGAATTCAGTCTGATTGAAACAAAAGTTGTTAATTTAAACATATCCAGTCTCTGCGGAGTTGCCAGTTATGACGGTCTTTCCAGCTCTTAATGGAATGTGCTCTTGGATGTTTAGATAGGCTACATGATAGGCTAATGTAGAAAAAAAGAACTTAAGGTCATTCTGGGATGAATATATTCTGGAAATCATCTTGTCGTCTCAGTTACAAATTTGACTGGTAAATCGTAAAGAATGCTTTTTTCCTGCCCTTTTGTATTTAGGCTGTTGCATTGCATTGGCCTATTGAATGTTCAGGGATGACTGATTGATAAGCAGACATGTTATTTATGACTGGATGTAATGTTTGATACTTTGTTTGCGGTAAAAATGGCTCTCCTTCTGACGTTGTCCTATCAGTGTGGCTCTCTTGAAAAAAATAGCGAAGAGCACTGTTCTATAGTGTCATACATTTGTAGATAATGGTAATCATGGGTAAAACTATGCATGACTCCTCACTTCTTGCACAGTAAAGAAATAACTGTTTTGTTTTCTATAAAACCTTTAAATATAAATGCTTTAAATCTTCATTACAAGAATGACTGTAATTATATTATGTTACTCATGTAGGCTAATCATAGCTACAAACTCGCTGCTTTTTGACAATTTGCCATTCTGACATTGAAATGCCATTTACGTGATTTGTGCAGATCTGAGTTTTGTTGTTGTTGTAGTTGTTTGCGACTGTCATGTAAACAGGCTGATCGGAATTTCTGAGGCATTAGGCTACATCTCCGTGGTTTAATGACGAGAGAAACCCCGACGCACATCTGCAAAGGGACGGAATGGCCCGACGAAACGTTGTGTCGTCGTATAGAGGAATGTGGACACACGTTGACGCAACCTATCAAAGGTTGGGTTACTCATCCTAAAATTTCGGACCCACTGCTCCTCATTAAAGCCCGCCATGATCTCATGAAAGTGCATATCTATAGCACAAATTTTAGTTCTCATGCCATTTACGCCAAAAATGGCATGAGATATGATAGGCTATTTTCGCGCACTCGACACCCCTCCTACCCAAGCGGTTATATTTTTGGAGTATGAATCTCTGACTTTACCCTTTTAGAAGGGGGATAAATCGTCGGCACCGTTCCTCCTTCCGCCATGCTTCTTCTCCATGTGAGGATTGTTCACATTAGACTACATCGGCCAATCAGACTCGAGGATTAAAACTAACTGATGTATAAAAATGTTTTACACTAGAGCTGCAACTAACGATTATTTTAATAATCGATTAATCTGTCGATTATTTGTTCGATTAATCAATGAATCTGAAAAAATTAAAAATAAAAAAACATTCATTTTCAACCCTTTATTGAAAAATAGAACTGACAGTGCAAAACATATTTAGAATGTGCACAAACAGATTGCTCCTTTAACATCCCTGAGCTGTTAATGTAAAAAAAAAAAAAGGACTAACACAAAAAACATACACACATCACAGGTATACTTTACATCTGCCAAATTAGATATATAGCCTAGGCTTTTTTAAAAGTGCACAAAAAGATTTAGATTTTGGTTTAAAGGCACTTGAGCTGTCTGAGGAACAATAAATAATTTATAACAAATAAAGAAAAATACAAATCAGAAAACATAACAGGATTTCTTTGAACGTCTGAACTTATCTACTACACTACTACACTCAGACACACACACTCACTCTCTCTCACTCTCTTTGTTCAGACACTTTGCATTGCAATGCAAAAATGTTAGCATGTCCACATGCTCCTGGCTCAGGCTGGCTCTTTTCTTGGAGGCTATGTTTCCTGCTGCAGAAAACAGCTGCTCAGATGGTGTTGAGGTGGCAGGGATGCATAGGTAAGACTTGGCTAGCCTGGCCAACATGGGATATTTGTCATTGTTAGCCTTCCACCACAGTAATGGGTTTTCTTCCTTGGCAAGGCTTTTTTCTCCAAAGTATGTAAGGACTTCTTTCCTCACTTGGGTGTGGACATCCTCAGCTTGGCCTGCTCTATCATCTTCTTCACCATCAGAACCAAGGAGTGAGTCAAGTAGAGTGGCTAGAGGTGTTGATTCAGTAGCTGTTGTATTGGTGGAGGTAACACTGCAACTGCCATGCTGCTGCACATCCATCTTCCTTCTCTCTTCAAGTACCATTGTTTGCACTTTAGTTTGAACACGTAGGACTTCATCAGGTGAAAGAAACTTGTTCAGTTTCCTAAACCTTGGGTCAAGGACCATCGCAAGAATCACTGTGTTTGGTGCTCTATCTGAGAAAGCAGTCTCCCTTTTCCATCTCTCCTGTAACTGCTGTACAGCAGTGAGTTGAAAAGCCCGCAGCGGGGCTGACTCGTAGACAGCACTCTGGGTGGACTTCAACAGCCCCTTCACAGGTGGAGGTATTGTAGATATTGTTGCATATTTCTGTCCACTCATGAACACAGTGGCACATTCAAAAGCCTTGAGGACTGTTGAAAGCTCTTCCAGCTATTCCACCTGGTGCTTACGTCTTGAACAAGGCTGTGCTCAGGTGTGTTCATCTGTTGTTGTTTCTCTCTGAGCTTACTGCTGGCTAGCTCGCTTTTCTTAAAATGTTCTACCAGACATCTTGTAGCCCCGACAGCTTTTTCAATGCTTGGATGCTTCAACGCAGCATTGATCACAAGTTGCAAAGTATGGCCAGTGCAATGGACAGAGGACCACCCATGCTTCTCCTCCAGGATATTTGCCGCAGCAACAATGTTAGCACCATTGTCATGGACTATGGCAATGATTTTGTTAGGAGGAATTTAAAATCTGGCCACTACCTGCTCCAACCACTCTGCAATGTTAGATGCAGTATGTCTGTCCTGCAGTGGCATGGTGGTGAGGCAGATTGACTGCATGTCCCAGTCATCTGTGATGTAGTGGTATGTAACACCAAGGTAGGCTTCAGTTGCTACACTTGTCCAAACATCAGTGGTACGAGCAAGTTTGCTGTTGTTGGGGTTTATTGCAGTCTTCACTTCCTTGAATGTCTCTTCATATTTTCTCTCCATGAGCTTTGTAAAGTGGGTTCTGGAGGGCAGAGTGTAACCAGGGTTCAAGGTGTGGATCATTTTAGTGAAGCCGTCATCTTCAACCATCGACAGAGGCCTCATGTCAGTGACAAGCATGTTGAGGATACTATCCGTCAAGACAGCAGCTTGCTGTGGTGTACATGAAGCATTTCCCATCAAGAAGGCTCTCATGGTTTGCTGTTTTTTTTCTGGAATCAAAAAGATAGTATTAGTATGTGTAATAGCACAAATTACATAAACTTTAATACACACATGCATACATTGTTGTTTTAGCTACTAGTTGTGTAAAGGCAAGAACACAAAGAGCAATTACAGACAAGACACACACACACACACACACACACACACACACACACACACACACACACACACACATATATATATATATATATATATATATATATATATATATATATATATATATATATATATATAATATATATATATAGCCTATATAATAAGAATACATTTTTAAATATTTTTAAATAAATATTACAAATTTACGTTTTCTATTTCAATATATCTCAGTATTGCTGTTTTTACTGTAATTTAGATCAAATAAATGTAACTTTGGTGAGAATTTATACATGACAACAGATTGAAATATTAATGGGCCAAAAAAGGCAAGGGAATAAAAACGTGTCTTTTGTCTTGCTAACTATAACGTTATACCACTCCTGCTTTAGCCTAGTACTGTTATTAACGAGCTAACACTAACGTGTCATGCTTATTAAGCTGGATAACGAGTAAACACCAGCACCAGAAGAGCTACTGGAGGGACGTTACATACATTTTACTTCAAAACGGAACAAAAGTAGTAGTAATTTGTAGTGACTTACCCTGCTGTTGAACTCCCTTCCTCATCAAGGACTCCAACATGTTTACGTTTTAGGTGCTGCATCATCACTGTGGTGCTCCCGTGCCAGGCCATGTCGCTTTTGCATATCTTGCAATTAACACACTTTTTCGATTTTTTTCGTGTGAAATATTCCCACACCTTGGATGATTTAGGTCGTACTGATTTCTCTGCCTCCGCCATGTTTCAGAACAATGTTACGGGTCTCTCCGATGGTCTTTCCTCTAACGTTACCTCCGCTCTGCTCTTTTATTTTCTTCAACTTTTTTTCTGTGCTCTGCTGCGCGGCGCGCTCAATTTTTTTTCTCTGCTCAGCTGCGCGCGCTCAACATGTGGCGTAATAGTCGCGCGACACAACGAATCGATAATGAAATTCGTTGCCAACTTTTTTTAATAATCGAATTTTATCGATTCGTTGTTGCAGCCCTATTTTACACCCTTTACATGTGTGGATTTTTTCCGTGCAATTGAATG
Organism: Phoxinus phoxinus; assembly: GCF_949152265.1. Lineage (NCBI taxonomy): Eukaryota > Metazoa > Chordata > Actinopteri > Cypriniformes > Leuciscidae > Phoxinus > Phoxinus phoxinus. The sequence goes on along the minus strand of NC_136891.1, from coordinate 13,887,602 downwards.
CATTTATTGATTTTTATCCTATGCTGTGTGATTTATAAAAACATTTGAGGAACATTTGAAGCTGATTAAATCTACAGTGCTTTGCTTTTTTGTTTTTGTTTTTTAGATCATTTATTTAAGTCCCTCTGTAGTCAATTATTGTATCTCTTAAAACTCCTCTTTGATCACCAAAATGACATATTTAAATTAGGGCTGCACAATTCTGCCGTGCAAAGGCAAAAGGCCGTAACTTAGTTTTCGGTCGAAAATGAGTTCTTTATATTTTTGGCTCATTCAAGACCTCCTTTATAATGTTTATAAGTATTTTGAGTCAATTCCGTATTTTTTTCGAGAAAATAATGGGTTGCTTTACCAGTAACATCCAAAAGCCCACGAGAAACCAAGGCAGAACACCGTAACACCAGTTACCGCTCTTTGGCTTTGTATCGGGCCTGGATGAAACACTCATGCATCTAGCTGGCAGAGTGCCAAAACTTCGCCGGCGCTTTCAGCACTGCCTTAAACACGGTCGATTATTGTTAATAATGAAGCATGCAACATCACACCAGCTGTTACAAGTGGGTTATTCCTACAATCTTAGCATCTGGAACAAATCTGCGGTACGAGCGAAGTGCACATGCACAATAATAGGGCAGACAGCCTAAACCACCGCATACTGAAAAGACGCAGAACACAGAAGGTTGTGCAATAAATCGATGAGATTGTCCAGAACGCACTCCCCAGTGCCCACTGAGTCTCAAAGAGGAAAGCACTGCGTTTGAAACTGCGTTACTGAACGTACGAGGAGCGACACCTTCGAACACGAATCTCGGGAACTCGGGCATTTGATGTTACAAATGTTACAAATGTAGACATATATTTCTCTTGGTTGTTTAGTTGCCTTAACTTTATATTGTGGCAATGTGCTGCAGTAGACTACTGGGTTTCCCTCAATAATTCAGGATTGCTGGACATATAAAACGCTTAACGTATCTTAATGGACTAATACAGTGATATAAAAGACCAAACTCGCACCTTATTGAGAAGGCTGTACTATATGGCTACAGGCAAGCAGATGGACTCAGAATATGAACTTAACACCCAAGCAAAGTTTCACGCTAAGCGTTTCCCAGTTATATAACTTACTGGCTATAAAGTTGGCTTGACGTTGGACATTCGCACATTTAGGGACTTCTCTAAAGTAACATACGACATTGGTATACACGTTTCTAACTTCAATTGGGGTTTACATGAACCACGTGACATCCATAGCTGCGACATCAAAGAGTGTCGCAACTCTTTCTCTCTATGGCTCTGGCTTGCTCTAACTGTTGCTCTGGTCTTCGTCAACACGCTCTTGCGCCCCCTGCTGGTGAGGTTTATTAACAGCAGATGGAGATTATGCTCGGTAATCTACTGCTTTTCCTTGCTGGAGGTCACTGTTGAATTTACTGTCGAATTTGAACCACTGAATTTGTGGAAGCGAATTTGTAAAGCGAAATAAAGTGGACCGAAAATTGCCCGAATTGAAATATTCACAGCTTAAATATACAACCATGTTGAATTTCAGCCCATAAAAATGCAAGGCCTAAAAATATAATGCATTAAAATGCAAGCATGGTTAATGCAATGCATATTTTTTTCAAGTAGTGCAATTCAACAGACTTTTTTATTTCAAAAACATTTGTCATTATTTTACTTCCATAGGGTTTAAAACAAATAATCAGGCCTTGAATCTGTTGATGGTATGTCATATTTGTATGTCATGTCTCAAAATGTCCATTTCTATCCACAAAACTTGCCAGAAGTCATGGTTTAAGGGGTAATTTAAAAAAAAATAAATAAAATTTCTAGGGGAATCACTGCACACCACAAATTTGTTTCTTTAAATCTCCCCAGTATCTATCAACCGCTAAAAAAGCTTCTGACCTTTCCAAATCATGGCACAGGAGAAAATGCCATTATTAATTTACATTTCTACATTTAGCAGACATGTGTTTAGCAGTTCATGTGTAACTGTCGTTCACCACAGGCAGCTTGGAACAAAAAAGTTGGTTTAACTTTACCTTGGCTGAGGGGTATCTTTCTCGATTTCCTCAGTGAAAACGCTTCCACAACATCATCAAAATCCAGTTCCCTCACAAGATTGCATACAATAGCCATTAAAGCTATTGTATGCGATGACACGATGATCCTGAGGACCCCCAAATAAATGTTCATAAATGAATATTGGACTACATCTGTTGCAAATATCCAGTGCTTTTCATCTGGTTAGTCTGTCTCACAAATATGCATTTCTGTCTTCTCTCTTTAATTGCAGAAGATGCTAAGATAGTGGGTGAGCGACGCGTGCGTGCTGAGGTCAAGTCTGTTCTGTTTTGGCAGTAGACGAATGGCACAGGGAAACCAGCAGATTGACAACCAGGTTCTGCAGCACCTGCGGCAAAAGTTTCCAGAAGTTCCAGAGGACGTGGTGTCTGAGTGTGTCCTACAGGTGAGTTAGACATGCTCCACTTCCCCATCCATGTCCTGTGTGTGAATTATACAAGGCTTATTATCAAATGTGTTTCTGTAAGCCTAAGTTCTTTGAACCTCCTTTTGAAATTCGTCTCGACCCAGCATAATTTGTCACAAGTTAATATGAAATCAAAAGTGACACAGTTTATTGTCTTAATACAATACCTGGTGTATTTGCGGAAAATTCGTCATGCATGTTATACAGACACAACTTTACGCTGATGTCACTAACCCCTGTTATTTTACAGCCCCTCCCTTCAAACCACCTGTCATGTAGAGACGGCTTTCAACAATCTAGCCCGTTCCTGGTGAATAAAATCAAATCTCACACTACATTTGCATTGTAGGTTTTTTTTTTTTTTGCATTTGCTTTAATTTAGCAGACACTTTGGTAACACTTTATTTTAAGGGTCCAGAATTATGCATTAGTTAAGCACGAACATACTTGTAATGAATGATTAACTTAACATATAGTTAGGACATATTAGCCATTGAAGGATCCACATTCATGCGATAAATAAGCTAGAAATTAATGATTGAATGTACAGTAAACGCCTATTAGCCAATATTTGCAACTTAGCAAACCATAAATTATTTTTGTGTAGGAATGTACATAGTTATATTTCAGTGATTCGCCATAGATCAAGTTAACTGAACAATGTGAAGCTAGTAACTGTTTAATTAGTGCTGTTTTTTTAGTTATAAATTGGTAAAATAGTGTAATAAAGACAATTTGACCCCTTGTTCTAAAGTGAAAATTATATCCACATCAATTATTGCACTTATTGAGTGATATTTAGGTTTATTGACCAGAATATGATAGGGCTGTAAACAATTAATCACGATTAATCAAATCCAAAATAAGCGTGCGTGCGTGCGCGCGTGTGTGTGTGTGTGTGTAATTATATAAATACACACACATGCATGTATATATTTGAGAAATATTTCCATTTATATACTGCATATATATTTTTATATGATTTATTATATAATTTTTTTATATATAAATAAAAAAAAATTCTTAAATATATACATGCATGTGTGTGTATATATACAAAATAATTATACACAATACACACCCATATATTATGTAAACACAAACTTTTATTTTGGATTCGATTATTCGCGATTAATCGTGTACAGCCCTAGAATAAGACAATACTTATGGCTAAACTACCACTAAAACAGGACTAATAAAGACAATTTGACCCCCTGTTCTAAAGTAAAAGTGATATCCTCAATAAATATGGCACATAATGAGTGGTCTTCATTGTTATAAAAGTATTAGGCTAATGCATAACTTTTACAGACACAAAAAGTACTTTTTTGTAAATGCTGAAACGTACAACATGGATGTATTGGCAACATACACATAATTATGCTTTAACAGGTAAAAACATAAGATATTTAAAAATCTTTTATATCATAATGATATCTGTAAAATTTTACCTTTTTATAGAGAGATGTATGGCTGTGCGATATAGATAAAAAATGTATCACGATATAATGTTTCATATCGTTCGGTATCGATAATTATTGACATTTTTTAAAAACCTTTTTATTTTTTAAAGACAGTGAGAAAAGTTTGAATTCATACCACTGTGGGGGTTTTTCACATTGCAAACAACAACTTATATTAGTTTTAGCAGTCAAAAATAAAATGTAAACAAAAATATATTCTATGCCCCATATTAAGATAAAAATTAAGTGTTAAAGAAACACTTGAAGTTAAATAAAAATGTTACAAAATGTGTGCAATGTAAAATTGTAAATGTAGAGCAATGAAGTAGATGAGATCTGTATTAAGTAGGGGTGTAACGGTTCACATAATACACAGTGGTGTCATAGTTCGGTACGTTTTCGATACAGCCAAAAGAAAGAAATAGCAGAGAAATTTCCTTGATAAAAAAAAAAATATATATATATATATATATATATATATATTTATATTTATTAAAATAAAATAAATATTTTTTAATAAATCCGTTTTCCTACATCTTGAAACTTTTAGTTCAATTAATCGGGGTAATATTTGAAGGATGAACAAATAATGTTTTGGTCATCACATAAATAATAACATTTAAATATGATAATATTTGAGTTTTGAAGTGCTGGAAAAAGATGTGATTTACTTGAAAGCATTTTACTATTCCTGCCAAACTTCCATGTTACAGTTGGTGTTACTACATTAAATACATGATGAATGTTGCTGATCTGTGGACTAAGCCTAAAACTAGTTAATTCATGGCACAATGTTTCTCCTGGTTTCCACGTCAGCGCTGTTTGATCCATTAATAACGGAGAAATTTGAATGCTTCTGACTAGATCTCGCAGCGATGTTATTACTTTAGTGGCGAATTCAAATGCTTTCTTTACTGGATCTCTTAGTGTTGTGTAGTAACAGTATTGCTTGCACTGACATTGGTCCAAACCATTTACTCAAACTGATAAACAGTCCGTGAAGCACAACATAATGAGTAGCGCAGTTTTATTTTGCTATGTTTTCCATTTGATGTTGTGGCAACGTTGTGGCGCGACCGCTAACAAAATTTGGTGGCACAGGCATGAATTTTTTTCCAAAATTGTTCAGTTTTTAACGGTTTAATACAAATGCGCGTATCGTTACACTCCTATGACAATACAAACCTCTAAAACTGTAAGATATATTGGGATGTCAATGTGGTGAAGCAACTGAATACAAGAGCAAACGCAACCTGGCTGTTTAGATCTTATTGGTTGTTTGCTTGTCAATGGTAGCGTGCTGATTTAACTACGGGCGATGCGCGCTCATTTTAATAAAAATATCGAGTGCTATATCGAAAAAATGTATATCTAAATACTTATATTTATAAGAAATTTATATTGTTACTGACAATGGTGTACCGTTGATAAATACCTGTCTGATACAGCCCTAGATAGATGTTATATCACTAAACCCAAACAAGAAATAACATGTAAAATAAATGTTTTAGGAAAATTAACATTTTGTAACCATAGCATTAAAAAGTTATTTAGAGCCACTAATCCCACTCAAACCTCACCCTTCCCATTACCATTTTTTTAATATATAGACTTATAAAGAAAAACAGAACAGACAGAAAAGTGTAAACTCAATAATTTCTTTATTGCGAAAATGTCAAAAGCGGTACCAATAGTTGTTTGAATGATGATGTGTTACAGTCGCAGCCCTCTCTGGCGATATATAATAGTTTTGTATCAGGTACAGAGCAGAATTTAAGTTATCAATCGCTGGAAATGGTAAGTGCGTTCCATTCAACCGTAAGTGGACTGCGAAGTGGACTTCACAGGGTATTCCGCCATCTTAAGTGAGATTCCAATCCGAAGGGAGCGAAAGTTCGAAAGGGCACTGCGCACGGCATAGGGAATAAGGAAACATTGATACATCACTTCACAGGAAGTCGAGAGCGATTATCACCAATCAGATGACAAAAAGAAGCAGTTTTTGTAAAAATAGGCTAACGATTGCGTCATAAGCAATCGGGGGGACGTGGAGACATAAAGTCAAGGGAGAAGCCCATAGAGAGTCATAAAGTTGAGATTCGGAAGGGAATGATTCAGATTTCTCTCGGCACAGCTACTAGAAGACGTACAGCTGTCGGACAGGTTGCTCACGTCACATCTACGTCGTCAAGCTCAGTTTGAGCCTGCGCAGTTCGCCCAGCCACCAGGAAGTGAGTGCTTCTAATTGACTTCACTTTTCTCCGTTGAAACCTATGGGGTCGCTGTGTCCAGTTTATATACTGTCTGTCTATGGAGCTAATGAGCATGTGATGTCACTGCCGTAAAACGTGTCGTGTCAAGCTTTTTGAGGCGGCAAGTTTTGAATTCATAACAAGCTTTATTTGTTTACGGTCGCTGTTGAGGATGGAGATGAAGATCGCTGGATAAATGGTGAATTTGGATCTGTTCATTGCAGTTGTACGGATTCTGAAGATGCTGATTAGGACTGCACGATTTTGGAAAATAATCGAATTGCTATTTATTTATTTTTCTTTACCAATATTGTGATTTAATATGCGATTAATTTTTTAAGTTCTTTATCTTCTGTATTACTCAACAAAGACAAGCAATAAATCATTGTATAGTAGGGATGGGAATCTTTAGGCACCTCACAATCCGATTCCAAAATGTTTCTTAGCTTATTAATTATAATGCCATAAACATTAATAATGTTTTGCTTATTAATTAGGCCTAATCTTATTAATAAAACTTTATTTAATTTCAAATATATTTTTAAAATCATTACACATTTAAAAAATGTAAAACAATAGCATGTTAAGAACTTTATATATAAACTAATATAGCTTCAAAATATAAAAGCTAGTAAATGTCAGTGTAATTCGCTTCAACCTTTCATAACTTTATGAAAGATTATTTTATGGAAGGTTCGAGTTCTGTGTGTGAGAGGAATTGGAAACAAGCAGAATACAGGTGTTTCTAAAACGCACTCAACGCCATCGTGCATCTGTGGTTAAAAACTAAGCTCAGAATCAATCCAGAATCGTTGGTGAGAGAATCTTTTCCCCCACCCCTATTGTATAGTATGACCAACACAAAATAGATGGATTAAACATAAACTGTTATTTCCAGTAGGCCAGGCCTATTGATGCTTTCTCTACAGACTGCTTTACCAAAGCTCTCACGTGTCACATGAACAGTGTAATCGCAGCCTTTGCGGTTAAAAAATATTTCTTTATCATATCACGATATTAACGCAAATGCAATTAATCATTCAGCCCTAATGTGGATTACAGCGAACAAATTAAATAGTCTTTTTTTTTTTTTTTTTGCATTTGAGAAAACACCTTGTGTTCCACGGCGAACAAAATAAGTATTACATAATAAATAATGGTTAAGCAATTACAGAAATTTTATACATTTTCGTTTTAATTGTTTAACGTAATCCTTCTAAATGAGTTTGCAGCAGAAGTCACGAACAGAGCAAAATGTTTTAGTGCTGTCAATATTGTACGTTTCGGTGTATGAACACGTACATTTACTGTATTACGTGTTGTAGAGCCACACTTTAAGTAAAAATACACATTTTCGTAAGATCACGTTGCAGAATAACTGCTAAACAAACCAATAGTGTAAACAAGAACCTATCTTTAGAACAGGGTGTCAAATTGTCTTTATTAGTCCTGTATTAGTGGTACTTTTGGCATAATTATTGGCTTATTCTTGTCAATAAACCTAAATATCGCTCAATAAGTGCAATAATTATATGGATATAACTTTCACTTTAGAACAGGGGGTCAAATTGTCTATTATTATATTTATTAGTTAACCATCACTAATTAAACAGTTACTAGCTTCATATTGTTTAGTTAACTTGATCTATGGTGAATCACTGAAATATATTATTATATATAACTAAGTACATTACTATACAAAAAAATAATATAGGCTATGGTTTAAGTTGTAAATAATGCCTAAAAGGTGTTTACTGTACGTTCAGTTAATCTTTACTTGCTAGCTTATTTTTGCTTATCGCATGAATCTGAATCCGATTATAATGGCTAATATGTCCTTACTATATGTTAAGCTAATCATTAATTAGCCAACAAGTATGTCCGTGCTTAATTAACACATTATTGTGGAAAAGTTAATAATTCATTTCTAGTGGATTTATGCTTAACTAATGCATAATTCTATACCCTTAAAATAGTGTTCTTTCATCTAAAGCAGCGATTCCCAAATTGGTGGAGTGGATAAAAAGCTGATTAAGTGAGTCATAAAATTTTTATTAAAATAAAACCGATATAACACTTACAAAAAATCCATTTTATTTCTTATTATTATTTATTATATAAAACATTATATTTGTTTGCCTGCATGTCAAGTGAAACCGTGAATGTGTTGTTAAATTGAAATGTTAACTTCTTGATTTCCAGAGGGTACTAAGTTAATATTTTTTTGTCAAAGGAGTTCATCTGACAATACATTTTTGCAATCCCTGATCTAAAGCAAATTAGTAATATCACAAGCAATTTTTCATTATCATAGCCAACAATATTGATCATAGCCACCAATAGTACACAATACTAAGTTTCAAGTATGAGATATATTAGTTTACAACTTAAAGGTGGGGTATGTGATTTGCAAAACGGCTGGCAGGTTTTGAAAATACACAACTCAAATGGTCCTACCTTCTTTCCTTTGACTCCACCCATTCAAAGAACATGGACATGGATGGGGGGATGGTACGACCGATTGATTGACACACTTACTGTCCAATGATTCTAGGTGGTCTTGGAAATGATTGGCTGGAGTTTTTCGAGTCCTGCCCGTTCCACAGATGATTAAATTGCTTAATTTTTATTTCAGTGCTTCTAACTCAGTGGCTTTAAGTGGGTTAGGAATAGGATTTCAAGTGATTTTGAAAAAATGGCCAAAAAAGAGAATTACATACCCCACCTAAGCTAAAGCATTACTGAAATGTTGTAAAGAAGAGAGAGAGAGCAATATTTTCATTCATTGAAATAACTATATTATTCAGAAATAGGCCACATTATGAAAGTAAAATGAGTTGCAAAAGCCATAATATCATGCTCACGTTAAAGACGGCACACTTATAACCCTTTAGGACCAGTCAGCACTTATCATATTTGTACTATATTTAGAGATGAATAACTGCGCTGATACAACATCCAATATGTATTTTAAAGGAAATAAATGTAAATATTTGCTAATTAATTTATTATAGAACAAAATTGAAAATCACTATTGGGGAAAGTGGTCTCCAAGGGTAAACTTTCCAGCTTTTATCTGATTTTTGCAGAACTTATAAGATATATCTGATTGGCAATGGAAGAATTTTTTTTTGATGCATCACTGTTTTTTTCCTCAACGATTCTCAATCAATTCTTAAAAATGAAAAATTATATACCTGATTCTGAGTTTAATTTTTAACCTTAGCTGCATGATTGCACTTATGACAGACAGAGATATTCTCTGCTTGCTGCCAGTTCCACACAAAAAAAATACTCCTTTAGATAGGAAAGGTCTAAACAAATTACTAGGACAATCACAGACTTCATTGTACGGGTAATTCAATGTGGGAAACCTGGGGTTGTGCTCAATATTTCTATGCTTACAATGTGCAGTCTCAGGTGTTTTCTCTTCCAAATGCTCTACAGAGGTATCATTTATGTCATTTGGAATGCAGTATATATTCAAAACTCACTGACTGATGTTATTCGGTTGACCTGTGGAGTATGATGAACAATGAGTAATGATGTTTGAAATGTAATTCTTGGAATTATTATCCTCATGAATTATAATAATTTTTAAATGAAATAATAAAATGAACCACAACAAAATGCCACTGGGGTCTGTCACTACCAGATCTAAGGGGTGGGACATCTTACCCCAGGGGTATATCTTTAAATTTAGCTTCTACCCCAGACATATCTGAAGCTGATTTGTCTCACTCTTCTTTCCTCAGAATAAAAACGATTTGGCTGCATGTTGCGAATACCTGGCCAAGGTGAGTCCTGGTTTTTTGTATAGTGACGGCAGCCAGAGTTTGACAGATCTTCGCAATCACATGACCCAACTCAACCTCGGCGTCTCTCAGAATACCCACGGTGCAGTGCAGCGAGATGTAGTAAGGATGAATGGAAGTAGGACTCTCACCCCCAGTGTGAGCGATGGGCCTTTAAACGTGCTGTCTCCCCTCTCTGAGTTCTACCAGCCTGAAACGCCATCTGTGCCTTCACACACACCCACAAGCCTCAGTGCATTCACTGCCATGGAGTCAACTCGTAAGCCGCAGCCTCCTCAGCACCTTGGCCTATACCAGGTTGGGGGCAAAGGTCACGGACCACCGCCAACCCCGCGCTTCAACCCGATCACAGTGACACTCGCACCCAACACCGGCCGAAATACACCTACCTCCCTGCACATACATGGAGGGCCTCAGTCGGGTCTGAACAGTCCAAACTCAATCTACATTCGCCCATACATGACCCAACCAGGCTCAACGCGACAGGTACAAGGACGAGCGCAGTACAGTCCCACCTCCCAGCCTACCCAGCAGATCTATCAAATCACTCATCCTGCAGCTTCCCAGAGTTCGTGGAGCGGCAGCCAGCATCAAACCTCACACGTATACATGCCTATCAGTTCACCCACCAACACCCAAGCCCCCTCCATCCCCTCGGCCGTGACATCACAGGCCTCTTCTTCGTCACCCTCGCCTTCCTCATGCTCATCTGCTGCCTCCTTTAGCCAGTATAACATCCAGAACATCTCAACTGGGCCTCGGAAGAATCAGATTGAGATAAAGTTGGAGTCTCCACAGAGGGGGGCTGGTGGTTCGAGCACGGCCACCGCTACGCTCCTGCGCTCAGGCTCTTCCCCACGAGCCACCTGTAGCTCCACATCTTCGTCCTGTCCCTCGTCGTCTTCTCTGGCTGCCAGCACGGGTCCCTCTACCCCCATCTCAATTGGAGGAGCTGGGCTCAGTCGCAGCCAGCCCACGGTGTATATCTCTGCGTCCCCACCCACTGCTGCTACTACCCCATCGGACGAATGTGCCATTGTTCCCAACACCCCTCGCTCGCAACCCAAGTTCTATATTTCTGCAAACTCATCAGCCGATGATGGAGGGGGAAGGAACCCGCCTACAGTCTATATCTCGGCCAATCCAACGCTTCAGGGTTCTGCTGGTCTGCGGGCTTTAGGAAGCCAGGTGAGCATGGGACCTGCATATATACACCACCACCCACCCAAATCTCGTCCCTCTGTGGCAGCTGGAGGCACTGCCACGTCTCCTCGTGTGGTGGTAACGCAGCCCAACACCAAATACACCTTTAAAATCACTGTCTCGCCCAATAAACCACCAGCTGTGTCTCCTGGAGTGGTATCGCCAACGTTTGAGCCAACTAACCTGCTCAGTCTACCTGGCGATCACCATTACACAGAGCCGGATCCCCTGTACCAGTCTGACCCACTTTCACCTCATCGGGACAAAAGCTCAGAGCCTCGCAGACTCAGCATGGGTGCAGACGACGCTGCATACACACAAGGTATGTTCATCTTTTGTATTGGTTCTACTTTTACCTCTTGCTCAGTTAATATTGAGAATAATGTCAGAGCTGTTCACAAGCACTTGTGTCCTATATAAAAATACTGCTTATTAGGGCTGTAACGATACACCAAACCCACGATTCGGTTCGTATCACGATTTTTGACCCACAAATCGATACAAACCTCGATTCTTCTTTTTTTTTAGTAGAGTTGGAGGATGGTTAGGGTTGGAGGAGAGAAAAAAAAAAAGTACCACACAGACGCGTGATATAGCCCAGTGGTTCCCAACCTTTTTTTGTCTGAGACCCCCTTTTTCACAAGAAAATAATTAGGACCCCCCTTCACATTTAATGATATTATCGCTCTTGTAAGCTTGCAGCAAGGATGACAAAATATGTTGTTTTTAAACAAAGGGGTATGTTTACTATAACCAGATATGTTTATGCACAAATAATAGCCTATAATATTGAAAATACAATAAAAAAACATCAGTAGGCCCTTTGTAATTTAAAAACGTAAGCCTAGGAGTAGCCTATAAATTGGCCCTATTTGAAATGCAATAACATTATTCACACTGGTGTGTAGGTAAAAAAAGAAAGAATATGCTATTACTAAATGACTGCTGTCTGGGGCCTCAATGCTTGCATGTTATTTGTGACGCTTTATCAATGTGTGAGGCTTTATTTTTGACGCTTTTGGCGCTATAGCGAGCGATAATAAACATGCGTTTATTAACAGAATAATGCGTCTTTCGGAAGAACATTGTAGCCGGAACTACTTCTCTCTGTGTACATCTATGACGAGTCACGCAGGCACTGGGCTACTGCGCATCCGAACCCGTGTAAAATAGTCCCAATGTAAACACTTATTATAGGAGTACCAGTGGCTCAGGATAAGAAAAAAACACGGATTGGAAAATGGATTCATGATGAACTCGCTCATTATATAAATTTTGTAAATTTTGAATAGAAAAAAGTTAAGGACTTTTATTTAATGCTAATTGCTCAAAACTTTTCAAAATATGACGCGACCCCCCACAGAACTCGCTGAGGCCCCCTTGTGGGCCGCGACCCCCCTGTTGGGAACCGATGATATAGCCTACCGCTCTGCACTTTGAGGGGGATGTGGGACACGAGCAGCAAAGAGACCATCGATCGCTTTTCTGATATCTTCATCTTTTCTACTAGTTGTAAAAGGTATGAAGAGTGAATTTAGTATTCTCTAAAATAAAATCTCCATGTTTTCGGTACGGATGCGGTGGAGACGTGTTCATGTAACCAGAGGGTGACGCTGCCAATAACGCACATACCAGCTGTCACAAAGAACCGGCAAAAGTAATGACTATGAATGTGTTAAATTTAGCAAGGAGACATTTTAATTGTTTATTAATAAACTAGTGTTTTCTGTGTCAGTGTCGGGCTGCAAAGATGAAGTTGACTATGCTGACTCGTCATCTTTGCACTGAACGCGTCTAGAGAGAGAAATGCACACTTCATCCGGAATACAGAGAGTAGGCTATAGGCTAGTCAGTTTCTTTTCATTTTGAATTGTTTTGTTTAAAAGTAGACAATTCAAGCTTTCTATATGGAATAACCTAATGGAATTTTGTTAAATTCGCTGATAATCCAGATCGCAAACCATAATTCAAAACCGACAAAGATTAAATTTATGGGAGTACCTTTGTGCTTCACTCGAGTCATTATATTCATGTAAAACAGCATTCACGTACAAACAATTGTGCTTAGGCGGACCACCGCTGGTGCTACTCAGCCATGCGGTGGTGCGGTTGTCAAGTTTACCGGCACAGCTCTACTAATAGTAATTTAAAGATTTGGTCGCATTGGATTGGACGGAAATGATAACTCTGGAAGTTGGAAGGGGTGTGTCGCGATTCTGACTTCTCACACCGCGACAGGTTCTTTGATCTGAGTGTCGCGATTTCGGTTTCATATTGCATATTGTTACAGCCCTACTGCTTACCCTACTGCAAGGCATGCATTGTTTAGTTTTTTTGTAAAACATTTTTCCACATGACGCAAATTTGGGATACTTGGAGATTTTTGCCAAAATGAGAACACAGACAAGCTCACAACAATCTTCAATCAAAGCTCTTCACTCGTTAACTTTCATTGGTTAATAGAATAGGGATAAAAGCCCAGCTCTTTAGGGTTGTGTGTAAAATGTAGCGAACCGTGGCAGTGTTGTGTTTGCCTTATATGGATATTTGCCCAACTCATTAAAAGATAGCCTACACTGTTCTGTTGAGTGTGTTTTGTCTTAAAGGAACACTCTGACTTTTTGGGACTTTAGCCTATTCAACTTATCCCCCAGAGTTAGATAAGTCCATACATACCTTTTTCATCTCCGTGCGTGCTATAAGTCTGTTTGACGCACCCACCGCTAGCCTAGCTTAGCACAAAGACTGGATGTAAATGGTTGCAGCTAGCATACTAATCCAAATAAGTGACAAAATAACGCAAACATTTTCCTATTTACATGTTGTGATTTGTATAGTCACAGAGTGTACAAAAAACAGTCACATGAGACACAGACATATTTTAACCGTATAAATACTGGGAACTATATTCTCTAAAGGCAAAGCACTGCTACTTGGGCGGAGTGATAACCGCAGCACCTGAGACGCGCCGTGGTGAGGAGCAGAGAGTTCGTTCAGAGCGCGTCTCAGGTGCTGCGGTTATCACTGAATAGGCTAAAGTCCCAAAAAGTCGGAGTGTTCCTTTAAAGCAGGATGCATTATGAGTCATGCAGCTTATCTATCACTACAGAACAAATTTTGTGTAAAACAGCATTCAGATCATTTATTCCAGAAGCTTGTCGAAGACACTGATGTTTAGATGATATTTAGCTTCCAGTCTAATGTTCTGACATCACTAGATCATTAAACAATGTGGAAGTTGTTAATGGTTGGTGTGCGTGCGTGCGTGCGTGTGTGTGTGATATTCAGAATTTGACACATTTGTTAGTGAATGTGAGATTACTGTTATTGGGAGGCTGGGTAATGTAATAATTACCTGGAAGTTCTGGTCATTTTAATCTTGTCTGACTCGACCACCTAAGTAGTTTTCCCAAACTTTGTCTGGACATTCATGTGCCAGTAAATATTACAGCATCTTTTGCCAATACAAATAACCCCGTGCTAGTAAAAAGCCAGTGCTGCCATGGACTACACTTGTCCAGCCTAGAAGCCCAATTGCTTTATTGACAAGATTATATAATGATGTGCGTGTGTGTTTGTCCTGTGTTTCTGAATAAATGTATATTCTTTATTGTCCAGTACAGGAGTACATATTAATGTCAATAGTTCTGTTGTATTTTGAAATACAATCATGATTCATATTTTCTACATAAATAATTGGCACCAAAATACATTTTCTTTTACATGGTACTTTTATAATTGAAGTTTCATACATGAAATGTTTGCGGTTACATGTTTAAAAGGAATATTCAATACCATTCTTTATACCTTTTAATATCAATATTGATATTAGTAAATAGTAAAAAAATATCGATCTCCTGGTCAAAAAGTTTTCTCAAAAGTGAGTGAAGGAGAAGGGTAACCATCCACAATCCACCACAAACTCTCATTCACCAGCTTATTTTACAGTCCAGTCAGTTTCTGATTGATGAACTCAAGTCCTGCCTAATTTGGCAAATATTTAGTTTACTCAAATTCAAATATTTCACATTATAGAAGGAAGCTGAATGCTGTTTTATCACTTCATAGACTCGTTATAGTTACCGGTAATCAGATGTTTGTGATCAGTTTTGTAGATGAAATTGTGCATGTATCTGATAATGATAATCTGTGTGTATTTACAGCTTTGCTAGTGCATCAGAGGGCACGCATGGAGCGATTGTGGCATGAATTAGAGCTGAAGAAGAGAAAGCTGGAGAAGCTGAAAGAGGAAGTCAACGAGATGGAAAATGACCTCACAAGGAGACGACTGCAGCGCTCCAACTCAGTCTGTCAGATACCATCTGTACGTTAATGTACCTCTTCATTTCTCTTACTCTAACTAGGGCTGTCACGGTGAAGGATTTTCTCTTGCAGTGATTTTGAGTGGCTCAGTATCGCGATATGTTATATTATTGCAATTTTAAAAATATATATTTATTTAAATTTTTTATTGCTAAACAAATAAATGTGTAGCCACGAAGATGGAGATTCTAAAACATGCTTTATTAATAATCCAAACACTCTGAATGAACGCACGGGAGAATAAGGCAAACCACACAATGCATAACTTATACGAGAACTGACCAAGAAACTAGGGCTGCACAATCAATCGAATTTTTAGTCACAATTACGACTATGGATGCCACGATACCCTTAAATGTTGACAGGATGCTATGACAAAGATTTTGCTTTCCTCTTCGGACATGGCAAGCGTACTTTTTTCTCAAATATGACTTGACTTCGGACTGACGCAGTCAATCTTACGCCTTCAGTCTGTTTAGGCTTGTTTAGTGCAAATCCACTGAGCTTCTGTACAAAGAGCAAGTTGGTGGAAAAAAAGATTCTTCACTCTTTTTATCATTATCAACTTATTTGACATTCATAAACAAGAAGGGCATAGCCTCATGAACAAAAGTGAACATCGGTGTTGCGGCAGTTGCCTGCATTCCTCTTAATTTGGCTTGGCAGTATCGCTGTATTACAATACGGTTATCGCAACAGCCTTTGCTAACACACTTAACTCTCCTTTAGGTGTGCTAACATTTGCTCTGACAACATTGATTATAATTATGATTCTTTACTAAATTGGAAAATTATTGTTTTCAAATAGGCTGAAAAGTGTAAATATTTGGTGTATGTTGCGTCAGAGCTTGAAGTCTTTAGCACACTTGAGTCACTTGTACTCCGTAAAAGCATCTCTGTCTCATTAGTTTGGCCTCAAAAATAATTGTTACATCATGTCGATCCAATATGAGCATAATGCCATGGCGGACTTAATGCAAAGTAACAAACGAGTTTGTAGACCATTCATTTTGTTTATAATTTGGTATTTTATAATAGATCAACACAATGCACTTTTGAACACTTCCACTTATGTTTTTTTTTTTTTTTCAGATTGAGGAGATGCAACAACTGAGGTGTAAGAATAGGCTTCTACAGATCGATATTGATTGTTTAACCAAAGAGATTGACCTCCTTCAGACACGAGGTGAGTACCATGCTAGTTTTCCGCAGTTTTTCAGGATATGTCCTGGCGTGGCATTAAAGCGCTCCAGACAAAATAATTTCTTGAAATTTGTAAAAAAAAAAATCAGAAGGCCAATTACTTTTAAGTTGCTAAATTACAGAATAACTCAAATATCAGTAATGTTCAGAAGCGCAGAAGTTTGAGTCCAATTCTAGAATCGAATACTTGAGGTCAAGAATCGGATACTTGTTATAAAATAAAACATTTGATTCCTCTTATCGATTCCTTTGTGAGCATTTCAATGTGATTTTAAACCATACAAGCATGAGACGACTCACACGCTGTTTTCAGTGCTGCACACACACGTGTAACAGAATATTGGGTCCTTGAAACTCTTAAAGGGTTAGTTCACCCAAAAATGAAAATAATGTCATTAATGACTCACCCTCATGTCGTTCTAAGCCCGTAAGACCTCCGTTCATCTTCGGAACACAGTTTAAGATATTTTAGATTTAGTCCGAGAGCTTTCTGTCCGTCCATTGATAATGTATATACAGTATACTGTCCATGTCCATAAATTTAATAAAAACATCATCACAGTAGTCCATGTGACATCAGTGGGTTAGTTAGAAGTTTTTGAAGCATCGAAAATACTTTTTGGTCCAAAAATAACACAAAATAAGACTTTATTCAGCATTGTATTCCCTCCCGTGTCTGTTGGAAAAAAAACTGTAGAAAGACAGATGACTGAGAGACATTACTCATAAGCTCATATGAGTACCAATACATACCAATTCTTTTTTAAACATTTTTCCATAAACTGGTATCGGTTTTGTAATATCAAAGTCATCAATAAATGGCACCATCTTGTGGATGTTTTGAGAATTACACACAAGACCACCATTAAAGGGGTGTAATCAGATGCCCATTTTCCACAAGTTGGTATGATTCTTTAGGGTCTTCATGTAAAGTTTGTTACATATTTTGGTTACAATTCCTCAATGGTTGTGTAAAACAACACCCTTTTACCTCCTCAAAAACAGCTCTGGTCACAGCGACTCGTTTCGGTGCATGTCTCTTAAAATGATAATTAGTAACTGCTCACCCCACCCCTCTCTTCCATGGGAGGTCTAGACACAAGACACGTAAAGTGCTGCCTTGGTGGACAGTATAAAAATGGCTGAGGGTATAAATATGCAAATACAGGACAGTCCATCAGAGGTTGTGGGCGAAGCATGAGCAATATGACATCATATTGCTCAGAAAATCCAAACGGCTTGATATTGAGAGTGTTTAGGCTTTTTGAGGATAAAAAAATGTAATGAATTAAAAAAAATTGTATTGTATGGTGGTTGTGTCCACACACTTGCAAAGACACGTATATGCGAACACCATATAAAAGTGAAATTTGCATCCGATGACCCCTTTAAAGCTTTGCGTCTGAGGGGTCGTCAATGTTCAAAGTCAAAATAAACTTTATTTAACATAACAACCATTAATGCCCAAATTAGATGTCACATAAATGCTTGAAATGTAGTTTTAATCATGGACACACTGAGTCATGTGAATCCGTCAAGTCATGTCCCAATAAAAATTTAACTTTACATGAATTAAATAAAACAGCCATGAATGAGTGCATGTTGGAAATAAAACAGCTGAATTTAATTCTCTTTTTCTGTTGTTTATGCTTATCATTAGTCTCGTAGTCGTATTCGTAGTCTCGTGCAGTCCCCGGGTGGATGCTCAGATGCTCCAGCATGGCCACCGTATGCAGCTTTTAACACGATCCGCTCGTTTAAAACTTCTTAAATTATATTAACATTTACCGGTACTATATAATCTTTATTTTGCTATTAAACATCTAAATAATTTCAGCTATGTAGAAATCAATTATCTCTGTGAGAGAAGTTGTGTAAACCATAGGTGTAAACGCACATAGTAAATAAAACAGCACTCTGTCAGCAGGTATTTAATAATCTAGACTGACAAAACATTGATAATAATTCTAATAACATGCCAGATGAGATGAACTCGGTAATTGTGATGTATTTGTTGTTTAATTTTCTGACAATGTATTCCAGGGAATATTTCAGCGTATTCCATTCTCTTCACTCATTAGCCTATTAAACGACACATAAACATTTTTCTAACTAGTTTGAAACGAATGCTTATATTTATGTGAAGTTGATAGGCTCCCTTGTCTCTTATTTATTTTTTCCATTTAAAAATATCAGATTTTGTAAATGTATTTTGCCTATGTTAAATGTTAATGTTAACATACTGCTGTTGTTATAAATAAAAGATGTAACTGGGATTATTAAGCTACACTAACAGGCAGTTTAGAATGTTTTATGCTTTTAAAAAATTGTTTTTTTTTTACATGCTTTATTTTTTACCCTTTTGTTTACCTGATCAAAAAAAAAAATAGAACCACTAGAGAACCACTGACATAGATTATCAATGGCTTAAGTTATATGAATGAATGTTTTAGTAGCCTATCAATGAGTTCCAAATACCAATATGTAGTTTTAAAAATATATATTTAATTATCATTGAATAACATTTATTTAATCAGATATTTATTTATATTTAATTACGTTTCATATGAACAATCGTTCCAAAAATAGACTAATGCAAATCTCACAAACACAGTAATGGTTTAAATTGGACCCAACCGAAAAATTACTAACTTCAGTGTATGTTGTTTCTTTTTACTAGTTTAATATAACTTTTTTTTCTTTTTTCTTTTTTTTTTGCCTGTTGCATGTGTGCATTATGAGAAACAAATCAAGAGGGAGGACTTGTTTTTATGTATCATCTCCCTAATGTATTGCTGCTAAGTTCAGCTTCTCTTTTTGGTCCCATTTTATGCAAATGTGTTTTTGACGGCTTGTTCTTCTGATTTTTAGGACCAGACTTTAATCCCATTGCAATTCACAATTTTTATGACAACCTTGGATTCTTGGGTCCTGTAGCTCCTAAACCGCTTAAAGGTCCTACAAAACCAGGTCAGTAGTTAATAAACTTTTAATCTCGTCTCTTCTACACTTTACAATACGATCTTGCCACACTTTTGCTTCTGCTTCTCTTTTTTGATGTTGTACAGTATATCTTATTTTTGTGCCCTTAAAAGATTTTAAAGTTTTTTTTACTGCCTCTACATTTCATTCTCATCCTCAGTTTCTTTCTCTGTCTTTATTTCTCTGTTGCCAATCGGCCCATTGTGTTGTGGTGCCGATTAGGTGTAGATCTCACAGGTTCTCTAGACAGGAGAGGGCGCAAAATAAACGTCAGCTCCAAGTTAAAGCGAGATCCGTCTCTACCTCCTGTACCACCTTCTATGGCTGTATCCATGGGTGGGTCTCTCTCTCTGTCTGTCTTTACACTTTCCCTCTCTTTCCTTCTAACTCGCATCTGCACAGGCTTTGATAACGATTTCGATGTGTTTGCTTTCAGAGGACAGTAGGAATGTGAGGGTCGTGTCGGAGCCTGAGGATGATGATGGAGTTCAATGGAGCTGTACTGCCTGCACCTTCCTCAACCACCCTGCCCTCAACCGCTGTGAAGAGTGTGAATTTCCACGGCATTTCTGAGCCACACACAAACACACAAAATACATGCAACACACACACACACACACACACACACACACAAAAGTGTCAACAGCCACCGTTTCACCTCCTCCAGGAAATCATGGACTCACCTGTTGGAGGATTTCTATAAAGCTTCCTCTTTCCCCCACAGTGTCATTGTGTGTCTGTTCGTCTTGTGATGTCCACTGAAGACTGGATGATGTTTACAGCTATTTTGTCTCTGTACAAAATGTGTGCTTCTGTGTCGAGAGGGAGTTTTATGTGTCGCGTGGGAGATCAAGGGAAATTTCACCCGCTTGATCCATGAAGAGGCTCAGTGCTGCCAGTGATATTAACACGTTTATTACATCCACACGGTTTACACGTGTGGCTACGGATGCCAGTGTGCCTTTTTTTTTCATGGGAACAGTTTTTGACTGCTTTATGAATGCTGTTCCCAAAGGATCATGAGTGGAATCTGCTAAACTCGCAAATCTTTTGTTTGGTAAATAAAATGTAAAAAAAAAAAAAAAAAAATGCATGCTTTAGATGTACAGTTTACAGAGGAGTCCCCGCCACACAGATTTTACTGTACATAGTTTTAGAATGAGCTTTTTGATGCCTATTTTCTCTCGAGATTTCACATGTATTTCCTGTAAGTATAGCTTTATAGACTTCATTTATTTCTATGTGGTGTTGTTTTTTTGTTTCTCAGATGAGAATGGTTTCCCATCGTGAGCTTTTGTGAGAACTTAAAGGGATGCTAAAATGTGCAACAGCAAACGACAAAACAATGCTCTTTGTCAAGCACTCTATCCAGTGTACGAGCTGCAGATGCAGCAAAACTGAAAAAGATCTAGATTTTATTAATATGGTACTTGACCTCAGAGCGGTCAAAGGACTTCACAGGAAATCCATAAAGCCCTCCGATAACACATGCTTTCCTATGTGACAACTGGAATGTAGGTTTACTATTAGGAGAATTTATACCTTTGTGCCAAGAAAGGAATGTTTCATTGCTATGCATTGATAACGCTTTTCAGATTATATTCAGTAATGTGGGTTGGAGAGAAAAGACTTTATCCCATAGTGTATGGGTGCCCTCCTAACAGTGGATGAGTATTCACAAGGGCTTTTTAATACACGGAGTACTCACCGCTAAACCTTTATGGCTCAGGTTTTATAAAGTGCCAAAGCACAGGAAGCACAGATCATCGTGTCCCTGAGTGTGTAGCTCAATATTTCACAATGTGCCTTCAGTCTTTACATGGTTATTGGTTACGGATCATGTGCACAATGCCTTTGCTTGCAGATGTTACAGAATTGAAACAGGTCCTTGGAAATGTTTTGTAACTTTATTAGTTGATTGACCTAAAGTTTATTTCAGAAAATGAATGTTTTGCCATTCATTCTTACAAGAGTGTTTAATGCATAAGCCGTGCATTGGAAAGTTGAATGAGGTCGTTATTTATGAAACAAATGAATACACAATTTCCAAATGCTGGTTTCTGGTATCCAGGCTAAAAATAACTTTGCTGTGGAGAAAATTTATTCATTCTACGCTTTGTTTCTGAGATGAGACTATTTTTGGCTCCAAAAATATTACTTTCTGTGGTAGTTTAACTAACTTTTGAAAAACCCAAAGAAATATTGGATCTGTCTGTCATGTTTATGGATTTTAAAAGAAAAGGGGGAGAAAAATTATTTGGATATCCAATGTTTTTGATCTTAGCTGGGAAAACTGTCTTTGTAATAGATAAGTTATTTGTAAAAAAATAAATAAAATAAAAAAGGAAAAAAATTAAATCAAAAATAAACTTTGTCTGCTTTGCTGGAGTTTTTCTTTTTATCTTACATTTATTTAACTCTTAAACCTGCCATTGATAAGATTTTCAGTCAATCCATGAAAACAGGCAAAGAGGCAGCAGAAACAATCGATAGAAGTATTGTTACTCTCATTTAGTCAAGTCAACTTCATTTATATAGCGCTATTAACAATATAGATTGTTTCAAAGCAGCTTTACAGTGATATTAGGAAATTAAAGTAACAGAGATTGTTTTGGCTTTACAGCAGCTTGAGAATTAAGTTATTGTCCAGCTAAAGTTAGTTTTGATTGATTCACTTCCGTCGCAACGATCATTTGTTATTAACTTAGGGGCCGCCAACACGACACTGTTCTAACAGAAAACCCTGTTCAGCACAAAACAGTGCCTGGTGGCTTGAGAACGTAAAACATGAAATGGGTTCTTAGGTTCAAGCCTTGAAAATTTATAATGCAGATTTATTTATTTTTTGTCGCGTCTGCATAGCCACGCGAACCGGAATTATCCCGACAACGTTTTATCTGTATAGGCGTAAAGGGAAGGAGGCCTTCACAGGGGAGACTAGTTGACACTTCAGGACTGCGTTGTCGTCGTGTCCAGGCGCAGGTCCTTCATCAGATCTGGATACGGCCTGGATCCGGCGGACTGCGGTAAACCTCGGGATAATCAGAGAGACTAATATTAGTGTAGACGCCATCCTTCTTATGATGTAACAAGTACATCAGGATTTATGGGAAGTGTTCCCGGTTCCGGCTGACCTAATCTATGCAGCTTAACATTGAATTATAGAAGTCTATAATGTGTTGTGTATGGTAGGCCAAAGAGATGTGTTTTTAGTCTAGATTTGAACTAACAAGAGTGTTTCTGCTTCCCGGACAATGTTAGGAAGACTGTTCCAAAGTTTTGGGGCTAAATAGGAAAAGGATCTACCGCCAGCAGTCGATTTTGATATTCTAGGTATTATCAATTTAGCCTTGTTCTACCAGTCTCTTGTACATTGTATTTGCACAGAGTCTGGCCTCTCTCCATTGATTGACAAGCGTTAACTTCCTTGAAGGCAGGTACTCAGGTACAAGTTTAAAACTATTGGACCTGCCCAGAGCCACTCTGGATCTGCCATAACCAATTGCTAACGTTTGGTCGTGACGTATGACGACTCAAACTAGTGCACAACCTCAACGTCATCGTTCTCAGCCACTCCCTCTGTTCGCTTATTGGACCGGTAAAAAAAATTCCGGAGAAAACCCAAGAATATACCACAATCCCAGACGGAGTACTGAAGGAAAATGAAAATTGAGCGGAAGTACGTAGGAGGGCGGAGCCAGGCTATTATCAACTGGCCAGAATTTTGAGTTTGCAATAGACGTGACTGATTATAATGCGTTTAAAGCTCGCTCAAGTACTGGGGAGCTAAACCATTTAGTGCTTTGTAAGTAATCACCAATATTTTAAAATGTATTCAATGTTTAATAGGGAGCCAATGCAGTGTTGACAGAACGGGGCTAATATGGTCATACTTCCTGGTTCTGGTAAGAACTCTTGCTGCTGTGTTTTTTCCAGAATTAAGTAGTAGGAAATTACTAGTCATCCAGTTTTATATCAGTTATGCATTCCGTTCATTTTGTGAATTGGTAAGTTTCGCCAGGGCGTGAAGAAATATAAGCTGTGTCCCAATGTGAAGGCTGCATCCTCCGAAGGACGTATGTGAAGGCCGATTGGCTGTATTTGAAGGCCGATTGCGTCACAGCGGTGCGACGAAGGATGTCCCAATTCAAAGGCTGCACACTTCGAAGGTCGCATTTGAAGGCCGATTGCATCACCGTGGCGCGATGAAGGCTATCCCAATTAAATTCTGCAACCTTCGAAGGTCGTTTTCGAAGGCCTGTTGTGTCATTGCGGCGCGACGAAGGCTCAAAATGCACCCTTTGTTTCCCCATGAAAGGATCCTTAGCGGCCTAATCTACCCCATAAGTCATTGCACGCCGGTGACGACAACATTTTTATTTGTAAAAAATGACAGCCGAGAGTTCCATGGTGGACGGCAAATTCACATTTAAGTGTAAGTATTTGGTTTCGCTAGCTATTTGAGTAAATGAAAACATGAGTTAAAAGCCACAAGTCCTTCTTATAAACCACTGCGTGGCTTCATGCAAAACTTGTGCTAATATTAGTTTAATAATTGTTTCAGGCAGCAAGGAGCAGACAGCTAAGTTTCTTAAATTACAATTAAATAAATAAATTAAATGAATGTTGATTGTAATATGTGCACTAGTCTGTCTCACTTGTGTATTTTAAGAAATATCACTCACCCTATAAAGCCCACAACAATAAGAAAAGCAGTAGTAAGGCAATGGGGTTTCACTTTTATGTGTTTTTGTAGTGCTGTCATGCAAGCTATGTCTGCAAAGGTTTTAACCAAATTTGAGTATCCAGAAATATGATTTCTGAAGTATTTTGTATGCATGTCCTGATGTCTCATATTGCAGTGTTAACAATGCACTAATGTTAAGATTGCACCCCTCTGTTAATATTTTTCATAAGTACCCTTTTCTGCTTTTTTAGAGCAATTCTGGATAAAAATTTGTCTGCTGGGGAAGGTAACTTGCATACAGGCCAAAAAAAAATACAAAGTAAGAAAGGTAATACACATATCTTTGCTGAAATTTATTGTGCCGTGGTTGTTAACAAGCCATGCTTAATTTGCTCTGCCTTAGGATTGCAAGTGTCCTGGGACACTTGGTGAACCCCCATAAGGTTGTAGGACCTGACGGTGTGGCTCTGAGAGTCCTCAAAGTCTGTGCTGAACAGCTGGCGGAGGTGTACAAGGACATTTTTAACACTTCTCTCCTCCAAGAAACAGTTCCACGTATTTTTAAGTCTTCTATTATAGTACCAGTTCCGAAAAAAACAAACACAACTGCAATGAATGATTTTAGACCAGTGGCGCTTACATCGGTCGCCATGAAGTGCATGGAGAAGCTGGTCCTACAGCATATTAACTCTGTGGTTCCAGAAACAGCAGACTCTCTTCAGTTTGCCTACCGCTCGAACAGGTCAGTGGATGATGCGGTGGCACTTCTCTATATTTTGCAGCACCTAGACACTCCCAATACATATGTACGAGTATTTTTTCTGGACTACAGCTCCGCTTTTAATAAGATCCGGCCGACGAAGCTGACCGGCAAGCTGATAGAACTGGGAGTACCAACTACCACTTGTAATTGGATAACAGACTTCCTCACAGACAGGCCACAGGTGGTGAGGGTGGGAAAGAAGGTCTCAGCTGAGCTCACAGTGAGTACAGGTGCCCCACAGGGATGCTGTCTCAGCCCTATACTTTTTTCACTATATACACATGACTGTGCCACCAACTCGGACAATAACAATATTGTCATTAAATATGCAGATGACACCACTATCCTTGGCCTCATCAAAGGCGGCAATGAATCATCATATAGGGACATGGTTCACAGGGTCACTGTCTATGGGGAGGACAATGATCTTGTTCTCAACATAGACAAAACAAAGGAACTCTTTCTGGACTTTAGGAAGAGAGCTTCCCCGCTACAGCCTCTAACCATCAAGGGGATTGAGGTGGAACGAACTGACAGCTATTAAGTTCCTGGGACTTCATATCTCCGAGAATCTCAAATTAGCTAAAAACACTGTTGCAACAGTGAAAAGAGCTCAGCAGAGGCTGCATTTCGTTGAAGAAGGCCGGACTTAAAAGTCAACCTCTAATGTTTATAAAGACCTTGTTGAAAGCATCCTCACCAGTGGTATCACAGTCTGGTATGGCAACACCACCCTGGCTGAGAGGAAATCACTGCAACGTGTCATTAAGACAGCTGAGAGGGTTATCGGCTCAAACCTTCCCTCCATGGACACTGTACACCCAGCGCTGCAAACGAAAAGCACAGAGCATCCTTGAGGACAAACACCACCCAGCTTATGCCTTGTTTAAATGGGTGAACACAGGCTATAATTTGAGACATCGTAGGCCTGTGAGCATTAGCACCCACAAGGCCCGTTTGTTTAAAAGTTTTTTTCCCAGCCACTGTCAGGCTAGTGGCTCCCTTACACTAGCTTCCAGTCACATTTACTGGTATATAAATCATTTAATGGCCTAGGACCTCAATACATTGCAGATATGCTCACTGAATATAAACCCAACAGATCACTCAGATCATTAGGATCACATCAACTAGAAATACCAAGGGTTCACTCAAAGCAAGGAGAGTCCGCTTTTAGCTATTATGCCAGCCGCAGCTGGAACCAGCTTCCAGAAGAGATCAGGTGTGCTCCTACAGTAGCCACATTCAAATCCAGACTCAAAACACATCTGTTTAGTTTTGCATTTACTGAATGAGCACTGTGCCACTGTTCGTCCGACTGTTTGCACTGTATTTTATTATTTTATTTTCCAAACTGTGATTCAGGAAGATTTTATTAATTTTTAGGGCTGTCTGATTGGAAGAGATTTTGAAGGGGAATGGGAGAGCTTCACTCCGACGAGGCGAGTGAAGATTATCTATACTACGGAGAGTATAAAGGTTCACTGTTTGTTTAAAACAGCAAAAGTGAAACGTGCTCTGTGGGGGCCCCATTGGGCAATACTGGTGTAAGACACCACCCCAGCAGAGGACGTCCCTGGATTGTAGGTCCACTGGCACCGCAAACCTGCTAAATCACTTCCATCTCAGATAGGGTTTTAATTATTCTTATTTCTTTTAATTATTTTAATTTCTTATATGTAAAGCACTTTGAATTACCACTGTTTAGCTTTGCATTTACTGAATGAGCACTGTGCCACTGTTCGTCCGACTGTTTGCACTGTATTTTATTTTCTAAACTGTTTTAATTATTTTTATTTCTTTTATTATTTATGTAATTATTTTAATTTCTTCTATGTAATTATTTTAATTTCTTCTATGTAAAGCACTTTGAATTACCACTGTGCATGAAATGTGCTATATAAATAAACTTGCCTTGCCTTGCCTAGTGGCACAGAACATTAAAGGAGAACTCCGGTCAATTTTAACATTGAGCTCAATTTTTAGTAAATTTGGAGTGCTGTCAATACAGAGAACAACGACAAAAATCGGTGTTGCCTACACTGTGTTATCCTCTTTTTAAAATTTACACCCTATTGACTTGAATGGGGCAAGTTTTAAACTTAACCAGTTCTTAGTCTTATCATCCTTGATGTGTCATTACAAGTGCCCAGCCATGTTGAGTGATTCCTTCAGAGTGAACACGAGTGAATCTGACTGCAGTAGATGTGAAAGATATGAATAAAAATGATGTTATATCAGCCAGCGCACATACCTGTATTTAGTTCCTGTTTTCGGTCGAAGTCCAAAGTAGTCGATTGTCGAGTTCACGCGCATAGGTTTAGTTACTATGATCACGCGTGTGAACTCGACAATCGACTACTTTGGACTTCCACCGAAAACAGGAACTAAATACAGGTATTTGCGCAGGCTGAATTAACATAATTTTAATTTATATCTTTCACATCTACTGCAGTCAGATTCACTCGTGTTCACTTTGAAGGAATCACTCAACATGGCTGGGCACTTGTATGACACATCAAAGATGTTAAGAGGATAAAAGCAGGTTTAAAACGTGCCCCATTCAAGTCAATAGGGTGCAAATTTTAAAAATAGGATAACACCGTGTAGGCAACACCGATTTTTGTCGTTGTTCTCTGTATTGACAGCACTCCAAATTTACAATAAATTGAGCTCAATGTTAAAATTGACCGGAGTTCTCCTTTAAGGAGGGAAAACAGTATCCTATTCCATGTTTTTAATTATTGTAAGGATCAAGTGCAATAGTAATTTATTCTATTTAGAGTTTTAATCTTGTACGCACAATATTATTATTATTTATTATAATGTGTATTTATCTAAACTAGGAAGGTTAGTTATACACCGGTTCTATATCTCTTTTGCATTCCTTTTAAAATGTCTAGTCACTCTCTGCTCTACCTCATGATACATATGTGTATGTTCGTGTTATTTTTTTATACATTATTTTTAATTTAGAACTTGACTTTGAGAAACGCATAAGCATTCCAATGTACCTGTACTGAAACGTACATGTGCAAATGGCAATAAACTTTTGAACTTGAACTTGAACTTGGACAGGTGAGGGTGTGAGTGAGAAACCCACTGCTGAAACCCACTGCTTGGCCCTGGTTTGTCCTCATGGATGAGGTGTTGGGACAGAGGCATTGCCTCTTTTCTTCAGCTGAGCAGGGAGACCCTGGTGTGCTGCTGGACTGAGATGGGCTCCACATTAGACACCCTGGTAAGGTTTGCAGGGCTGACTCATGGAATAAATATTGAGATACTTTATTACGCTAAAGTACTTTTAATGACCACTAATATTGCATTGGGGAAAAACTACTAGTCATATATTTCAAACCTTAGCTAAGAAAAATTATCTTGCATACTCTAATGTACTTAAGGTATCAAGAGTAAAAGTAAAGGAATTCTGCAGGGAAAAAAAACTCCTTGTCAGGGTTTTTATGATTGTTTTGCATTTATATTACTGCGTATGTTGCATTTTACTTCAGAATATTTTATTGTCAGAATATCTCTTCATTTACTGCTTCAAACTGATAACGGTCAGATAGGTATGGTTTAAACCATGCTAATGCAATTCCACCAATGCCAACATAATTTTCAAGTCTATTTAAAAGAATTTTGTTGTCAATGGTATCAAAAGCAGCACTACAGATACAACCACGATCGGATGATAAGAGCAAATCATTTGTGACTGATGAGAGCTGCCTCAGTACTATGGTACAGTTTAAATCCTGACTGAAAATCTTTGCAGATACCATTTCTTTCTAAAAAAAGAACATAGGTGTGAGGATACTGCCTTTTCTAGTATCTTTGACAGAAAATGTAGATTCAAGATCGGCTGTAATTGACTAGTTCTGTAGGATCAGGTTGCATTTTTTTTAACAAGCGGTTTAATCATAGCCAGCTTAAAAGTTTTTGGTACGTATGATTTAACGAGTTTATAAAATTCTTCCTCTCCTATGGCAATGAATGAATACAATTATTCCTCAGGGAGACTACAATGCACTCCCTGATGCGATAGAAGATTTCTTCTTATAGGGTTTAAAAATAAGCAGATCTAGTAGCTTTTAAGGCCTCTCTGTACGCAATCGTGCCCCCTTTCCATGAAATGCGAAAAAACTAGTTTTATTTTCTTCCAGTTGTGCAACATTTTTCTGGCTGCTCTCTTAAAGGCCTGGGTGTGCTCATTGTATCACAGCGTTGGACTATCTTCTTTAAGCGTAAAGGTGCAACTGTGCCTACTCTGTCATTTTACATGGGGGTCATAAGTGACGAACAATGGCAAAGTTTAATCCACCTTCGAGTTTTTCCTTTGATAAACTAGTGGATGGGAGACAGAGATTGCAGTGATTCTGGACAGCTACTAAGCTTGATAGAGGACGGAAAAGTGCAAGTAAACGGTCTCATTTATGCCATGGGGAGTGAGGCAGAGAACGTTAATAAATCCTTTTGCAGAAGAGAGTCAGAAAAATTACTATGCAAGTCTGAGCGAAAACAAAAGTGTTTACCAAAATGTTTAACTATATTGTCCCCAGGGGTAAATTATTTTCCACAGCACTGCACTTGTCTAACACACACAACATAACCAATATAATACAAATACAAATAGACATAATACAAAAAAAAAACATTAAATAACACTCAGCGATACCTGTTGTTTTAAGGTATGTGATGGCTGAGGGAATCAGGCTTCTTCCCAAGCGAGCCCTCTTGGACCTCAGAGCCCTGTACCTACGCCCTGAAGGCAGTGGGGCTAGATACTCATTAAGTGGATGTGTGGAGTCCTGTTCTATTGAAATTGCAATGCGTGTGATTTGTCTGTTATTAAGTTCTATGAGGTTGAGTGTTGGAAGACCTATAACTTTCGCAGCAATATTAGACACCTTTGTAAGTTTTCTCTGGTTTTTAACAGAAAGCATGTTGAAAAAAAACATACAGAACAAAACAATAGAATTGGCTGAATGATGCTTTGATAAAGTAGATGACATTCTTTGGAGACTTTTCTGAATCCATAATGTGCTGATCAAAGGTAAGTGTGATGTCCAATGTTACTCCAAGATATTTGTAACTGTCCACTATTTCAACTCTTTTATTATGAATAATTCACTAGCAAGGACCACGCCACAACCACACAGATTTAGCTTTATGGAATGAAGAAGGGTCGAAAGGGATGGGGAAAGAATGTTATGGTTCTCCGTCTGGCTGATCAGGGAGTCTTGTCCAGGGAGACTCAGAGTGGGGGCTTCGTCTCGGTAGTAGTAAGCAGAGTTACTTAAAGACCCCCGGATGCAGCCTGTGGAAGTAAAAATGGGGGATGTTAGAGATTGAGAGGGGGGAGGGGGGGAGATTGGGGTCGAGGTAAGTGGGATGGATGGGATGGGATGAGTTGGAAGGGGAGGGGTGGGTGGGGTCGAGAAACTGAGACGAACGGTGTGGTGAAGGTGGGTTCGGTGTATATATACAGACGGGGAACGAGCTGATTAGTTGAGGCGTGGCCTTGCTCCCGAACTTCAGTTAACTTGTTAACTACATTTCACTAGCAAGGACCACGCCACAACCACACAGATTTAGCTTTATGGAATGAAGAAGGGTCGAAAGGGATGGGGAAAGAATGTTATGGTTCTCCGTCTGGCTGATCAGGGAGTCTTGTCCAGGGAGACTCAGAGTGGGGGCTTCGTCTCGGTAGTAGTAAGCAGAGTTACTTAAAGACCCCCAAAGGTTTGGATGAGCCGATGCGACCTTGGGCTAGACGGAGATCGTTAAGATTATTACGGATATACAAGCGGTATGTTTCGGATGACCAGCGACCTAGGACTCTGATTGTCTTGTCAGAGATGCCCGTACTGGCGGCCGTGGTGGCTGCTCCGATCCGGAATGAATGTATGGAGTAGTGTTCGGGAGATATGCCGGAGGTGCTGAGAATATTCCGGAAGTGTTTGCTAAACCAGAATCTAGTGGCCATTTTATTGTTTTCTGCGAGGAAGAGTGGTTCTTGAGGTGATGAATGGTTGGCGTATCTGGAAAGAACGTATTCCGAAAGTGGCTCATAAGGACTGAGGAAGGAGTTGAGGCGAAAAATGTAGATTGGAGATGACTCACCAAATTGGTCGGTTTTACTTCTCTTTAGGGTATATATCAGAGAATCTGGCGTATGAGCGGTAATGTCTGAGAGGCTGGGATGAATGGCTGAATTGAAGGCTGAAGTCGACGGGGCAAATTCCGAGCATCTCAGGAAGCCGAAGAATGCGAGAAAGAACATGCATTCTAGTGTTTTGTCGATTGAAGGGTTCAAGTAGCCGGAACGTAATGTGTGGATGCACTGGCTAAGGAGGTCGGAAGTTAAGGGCAAGCGTTTAATGGGGAGGACTGGTTCTTGTTTTCGTAGACCTCTGATGAGCATGGATACGTGGGAGTGAGAAATGGAGTGGCATTGGTCACCAGTGGCGAGTTTGTAGATAAAGTTGATTCCGGATAGGTAAGTCTGAATGGAGGATGCCCTGATATTTAGGTAGGAATGGGCATGAGTGACGAAGTTGCAGATGGACCAAACATTCATTAGAGGAAATGAGAGTTGGTAGAAGGAGTGGTAAGCCTTGAAACAATTCCAACCAGTCGAGTAAGCAGAGAGGGTACTCGGAGCGAGGCCGTTGAGGATAGCTTCTTGTGAAGCGTATGAAAGGGCTTCCAGCTGTGGATTTAATTGAAGATGGTGGCTGAAAACGGTGGGACTGGCGTGGGATGGATGTCTGACTCTGGAGCCAAGATTCTGAACTTCTGAAAAGAAAAACGAGACAATGAGTCAGCTATGCTATTGTGGTATCCTGGGATGTGTGCAGCTCGGATGATAAACTGGTGTTGAGCCGATATTAGTGTCAGTCTGCGGACTAATTGCATGATAGCCGGGGAACGAGATCTGCCTTTGTTTATGATTTCGACTACTGCCGAGTTATCTGAGTGGATGAGTATGGAATGTCTGGACCATTCATGCCCCCAAAGGATGGCTGCTATGATGACGGGGTACATTTCGTAAAATGCAGATGAGGGAAGGTCTGGCTGCTGAATTAGACAGCTGAATTCTGGTGGCCATTCAGAAGCGAACCAGCGGCCGCTGTAGTAGCCGCCGAATCCGGTGGAAGGCGCTGCATCTGTATACAGCTGAATGTCTTCTGGCTGTGTGACATAGTCGTTATAAAAGAAGGATATGCCGTTCCATGAAGACAGAAATTGCTGCCAGAGCCGCATTTCAATTTTGCAGGCTTCGTCCAATGTGACTTTGTCGTGTAGAGAGGGGATTGTTGCTGCTTTTGACAGTAGGTTGGAAAGGAAAGATTTTCCCTGGGGAATTATTCTGATGGCGTAGTTAAGATGGTCAAGAAGGGCTAGCAGCTGTTGCTTAGTGCACCTGTCTGCTAGAAGATAGTTCGATAGGAGCAATGAAATGCGTTGTATTTTCTCAGGAGGTAGAGATGCTTGGAAGGAGATGGAGTCTAGGGTGATGCCTAAGAACTCGATGGAGGTGCATGGCCCTGAGGTCTTCTCTTTTGAAAGGGGTACGCCTAGTTCGGAAAACATTTTAACGAGGGTAGAAAGTCCTGAGTGTGGAGGTGCGGATGTGGGTGTGATGATGAGGAAGTCATCGAGGAGGTGAAGGACGTAGGGAAGCCTGTGGTTATTGATGAGAATCCAACATAAGGCCTCCGAGAGGGAGTCAAAGATCTTAGGGCTGCTTCTGCAGCCGAAAGTGAGGCGTACTGAAAAATAATAAGCTCCTTTCCAGAATATTCCAAAGAAACGCCAGAATTCTGGGTGAATGGGCATGACTTTGAAAGCGCTGGTGATGTCTGCTTTGGAGAGCCATGCTCCATGGCCTGCCTTGCGGATGAGAGTGATGGCTTGATCGATGGAAGCGTATTTCATGGAGAAGTCTGGGGCTGGAATGATGCTATTGATACTGGGAATGTGTGTGCCATGAGGCCTCCACAGGTCGATGATTAATCTCTTTTTCCCGGAATATTTCCTGGTGGCGATTCCGATGGGGCTGATGCGAAAGGGAGAAAATGGAGGTTCTTTAAATGGGCCTATCATGAATCCTTCTTGGATTTCTTTAGCTATTAATGTGTCAACTACGTCTGGTTCGGAGAGAGCGGACTGGAGGTTATGGGAGAGATGAGACGTGTCCGGGATTATCTCTATGCCTGGGAGGAAGCCGTTTGTTAATCCACTGATAAGGAAATCTACAAACTCTCTGTCGGGGTGGTCTAGTAAGGCAGTGGCTAATGCTTTTACCTTGACTGGTGTTCCGAGATACTTTAATAGTCAGTCGGGTAGAGCAGTTGGGTTGTGGGGGCAAGAGGCTCTTGAGTGAGCGCCTCCGCAGAAGGAGCAGGTGTGTAGGAATCTGCAATTGGAAAGAGAGCAGCCGAGATCGTTGAAGTTGTTGCATACCATTCTGCCTCCTTGGTAGAGGATCGGCCGTCCTCTTTTCTCGATGCCTTTGGGAAGTGGAACATTGGCTGTGGGTTGTATGTTGAGGGGTTTGGGAATTAGAGGAGGAGGTGGGGCTGCTGAGGATAATCTATTGAAAACGGATGTTTTGCGTGAGGAGGAGGGTTGAGATGGTGTGATGGTGCATGCTGAGGCTGGATGTGAGGGTGCCCCGCATAGTTGGCAGGACATTGAGGTGCGTGCTGCGAAGATCCGACAGTAAAGTTCTGCATCAAGAGTGCCCCAGTATGTTCCCTGATTGAACTGCTGTAACCGACCTGTTACTTGGTTGGCGAAAAGAACGTGATAGTTGTAGAAGCCTGTTCCTCCAAAACGCACTGCCATGTCTAAAACGATTGAAAGGTAATCGTCTAGCTCTGTTCTTCGATCGGGATAGACAGAGCAAATTATATCTCTGTAGATCGAGAAAGCTAAAGCGAATTCGGTGGGAGTAAGGTCTTTTGAATGAGAGTTTAGTGGATGGCTGAACTGCATTAGGCCTAGACTGGTTTGCAGCTCTCTGGGCTGGCTGGAATTTATGAGGGATGGCTGGAGGAGCTGGGCTAGATCGGTGTAGTTACCTGATAGGATCTGAAGACGTGAGGCTGAAGAGACCGGGGAGGGCCGGTGAATTGATGAAGCTGGACGAGGAGGCGGTGCAGCTGTGGCCAAGGTATATGGGCTAGTATTTATTGGCATGATGTGAGGGTGTTGGGAAAGGGAGGGGTAGGGGTGGGGAAGGGAGGGGAAAAGTGATAGATTAGCTGGGTAAAAGGAAGGAATAGTAGGGGGTTGAAAAGGTCCGCTGAGAGGTAGAAGTCCTGGGTTTGCTGCATGATGGACTTGATTTGGGTTAATTTGTAGGGAAGAATCAGAAATAACAGGAGCAGTGTGGCTGTTAATGCCAGAAGGAAGGGTAGAGGAATGGATGATGGGATGAAGGGATGAATGTCCATGAGGATTTGGAGCTGTTTGTGAGCGTAAGTATGTAAGAAAAGATGTCATTAGATGGGATAAATCTGAGGTAGAAGGGGCGGAAATTGGAGGTTGAAGTAGTTGATCTCCACTAGGTGGCGCCGATACTGCTGGCTGAGGCTGTTGTGGAGGCAGTACGGTGACGTCATGAGTGACGATGGGAGGATCGCGTGTGGATGCCGGAAGCGTTGGAGGCTCGGAATTTAAAGTTGGAGTGTTGGTGGATGCTGTGTAAAGCTGAAATAATCTTGATTTATTGTCAGATCGGCTGAAGTGGATGCCTTTATCCTTAAGAGCTCGCTGAAGGCGAGCTACGGTCCAATTCCTAATGTTAGTCTCTGGTCTGGGAGACGTGGCGTAATTGCGCTGAGAATGACTGCGGTTTGATGAATGATGACGCTGTTGACGAGGAGAGCGATCGCGCCGGCTTCCGTGCCTGTGGCGATCGTTGATGGTAGTTCTCGTAGGCAGAGGAGAGTGATCCTGAGATCGAGTCGGGGTTGGAGAAATCTTCGATGATGAACTTTGTGAATGCCCGCGGTGCTGAGGGATTTCTATGGCAGAACGCAGCCGGTGTGGATTTTGACTACCTGGGGATTGTTGTGAAGACCTCCTCTGTGGCGGAGGAGCGATTCCGAATAAGTCGTCGTCGGAGTCAGAAGGGTTGATCTGCAGCTCGGGATCCATGTCGAGAAACTGAGACGAACGGTGTGGTGAAGGTGGGTTCGGTGTATATATACAGACGGGGAACGAGCTGATTAGTTGAGGCGTGGCCTTGCTCCCGAACTTCAGTTAACTTGTTAACTACATTAATAGGATGCTGGAGTGAAGGGGGACTGACTCTCAGCTCTTTTGTCTTGCTAATATTAAGATTCAGGTGGTTATCCTCACACCACTGGGCAAAGTTCATGACAGTGGTATGATAATCCATAGTTGAATCTGTGTCTGAATATTTTAAATATTTTATGCTGGATAATGGACGGATGTTGTCGCTTGTGTAAAGTGTATACAAAAAAGGACTTGCTGCCTGTTGCTAAGGAAATTGTGTATAAGATGAATCAGCCGAATCGAGATATCGAGGTGATACAACTTCTGAATCATCAGATGTCTTTGGATGGAATTAAAAGCAGAGCTTAAGTCCACAAAAAGTATCCGGGCAAAGTTGCCAGGGGAATCCAGGTGCTGAAGGAGGAGATGCAGCAGACAGGCTACAGAGTCCTCTGTGCCCCTTTTTCCCCTTTCAATGGGGAAATTGAAGGGGTTACAGTTGTGGATTAACAGCTGGCAAGATGGTTTTTAGCAACAGCCTCTCCAGGCATTTCACAATTATAGATGTAAGGGCAACAGGTCGGTAGTGGTTAAGCTCCTTGGGCCGTGGCCTTTTGGGGACAGGGAATATAATGGACATTTTCCATATGGAAGGTATGGTGGCAGTGAAATAAACCTCACTGAAAAGTAAGTAAAAATAGATGAGAGATCCTGAGCGCAATTCTTCAGCACCTGTGCAGAGATGCCGTCGGGACCCATGGCCTTGCCCAGCTTACATCTGCTGAGCTGACACCTCACATGTTCCACATTGAAGGGTGGTGATTCATCAGGGTCTGGAGGAGGGAGGGCTCTCAAAAAATGTCACATTCAGTTGAGAAATCCTGCTTATCAAAACGAGCATAGAAAGAGTTGTTCTTTGTTATAATTAGTGCTGGATCTACTGGAGTATTTGCACATTAAGTATTTCTGAATTCACATCCTGTTAGTGTCCAAACTTTCTGAAACGCTTGTTTTGTGTTTATATTGGGGAAAAAAAATTCCTTTCTGTCCTTGTATTTCAGTTTTGCCCTGAATATCTCATTCTTGATATTGCGGGTTGCCAGTTTCAGGCTAACCCAATTCTTCTCTCTGAAGGCTTTTTTTCGTTTAGTTTATTTTACACGTCATCATTGTATCATTTAAACACAATTTCAGAAGGACCAATGGTCATATGTAGGTCGGGTGAAATGGGTAACCCCAAAGAAGCTACTAAAAGCTTTTAGGAGGGGGCCCGATAACATAAACATACAACATATAATATACAAACCAAAAACTCAATATACAAAATAAACAAATATATAAATACAACAGAAAACAAACACTACAAACAAACAGACTATCCCAGCTCAAGTATAACACATTACGGAATGTTCAACAATCATATGTTATGAGCTATTTTTCCTCAAGAATATTTCTTGAAAATGGAGACAGAATGCAACAATTAAAAAATTTCCCTGAAGCTCGTTCCAAATCTGCAGTCCCCTACAAACTACACTCAGGCTCGTACATTGTAGTCGTCGTATTTTGCCAGTAATTAAATGTTTTTCCCTTGTGTCATATGTGTGCTGGGGACGACTGATTGGAACAAGCTCACACAATCGGTAATTTAACCTATGAATGACTTGGAATATTGTACAGGCATTATGAAAGAGATTATATTCGGAAAGCCTTAATAAACCAAGGCGACGAAACAGAGGACGAGTGGGGGTATTGGGCTCAGACCACCTTAATACCTGTATAATTTTTATCTGTAAAATCTATTTTTTTTTCAGGTAGCTGGTAAATGTGTTACACCATGACATTACAATAGTTTAAATGGGGCTCAAACAAGGTTTTATATAAGGTTAGAAGTGCTGACTGTGGGAGAATTCTTTTTTTTATTGATCAAAATGGCATTTGAAGTGTAAACATTCATCCATAAAGACTGAGAAATTTAGTGGTGTTAACTCTTTCAATCGTTTGTTCATTTATTTTAAGACAGACATGCTTGTTTACCATTTGATTTTTGTTGAAATGCTTGTTTACCATTTGATTTTTGTTGGAACGAAACACAATGTAGTTAGTCTTATTGATGTTAAGAGATAATTTATTACACCGAAACCAAATATCTACATTTCTTAACTCTCTATTTATTGTTTCTTCCAATTCATCTGGACTCTCATGTGACATACATAAATGTGTGTCATCAGCAAATAAAACTTTGTGTAAAACCATGGTGGAATTTTCAAAGTCATTTATATATAATATAAAGAGGAGAGGGCCCAAAATGGATCCCTAGGGGACTCCACATTTGATGGGTTTGATTGTGGAAATTTGTTCATTAATATTTACACATTGCTGTCTACCAAATAAATAACTTGTGAACCAGCTAATGCTGGGTACACACCAAGAGATTTTTTACATCTTATAAGATTTTCAAAATGTGATAGACCACAAACATGAGGACACAAAATCCTAGATTTAACCGTTTTGCTCCTATAGTGTGTGGTGTGCCATGGTGTGACAAAGACAGCACACCACACACAAACAGATTTTCAACCAGAGTCTCGACTGTGAAACACAGGAAATCTTGCAAAATCTTGCGATTATAGTGTTTAGAATGATTTTCACAGAAAATTCACGGGGAAACATTGTACCCAGCTTTATATAAAATCTTTTATACAGAAAGATATTCAATATTTATTGTCTTTTTTTATTCTTTATTGGATTTATTTTCTCTTTAGAAATAGTTATTTAATCCCTTTTGAACCTCACTGAACCCTTAACACTCAGCTTTGTGTGTGTGTGTGTGTGTGTGTGTGTGTGTGTGTGTGTGTGTGTGTGTGTGTGTGTGTGTGTGTGTGTGTGTGTGTGTCTGTGTCTGTGTGTGTGTGTGTGTGTGTGTGTGTGTGTGTGTGTGTGTGTGTGTGTGAGAGAGTGAGTGAGTGAGAGAGAGAAAGAGAGAGATTGGGAATTGGGTATATGCACAGTCAAGGACCTTTATTTTGATGGGGCGTTAGCTTACTTTACGCAACTACAACAGAAATACAACCAGATTTGCGTGCACATAATGTCACCCTAGATGAGGTCCCCTCTTTTTGTGCATATAAGAAAATTAATCATGTAATTATTTCAAGGCTATTTAATGTTTGAATAAAAAAAACTATTTTACAAAAAAAGCTTATTAAAAAACGCAACTTGATCCTACAGAATTAATCGATTACAGGCCGATCTCGAATGTGAGTGAGTTTATAGGTAGGCTATTGGAGAGCATTTTGTTTACATGACAGGTGAAAGCCATGTATCCGTCTGCATTTTGTCTGTATTTCAGTGTTTTGCATGTGTGTGCACATTTTGTTTATTTGCAATTATAGGCATTTGCATTTGAGAAGTAAAGTTTAAAATAGACCTAAACATCCTCTCATAAATTATCTCTATTTCAGGTAATGAAAACTTTTTTTTATTTGATTCACAACAATGCCATCTAGTGGACTTTTTAGGTACTTTCATGCCTAGACAATGCTTGCATTGAATACCGTATTCAACAGTCACTTTTAACATGAAAAAGACATTGCATGGAACTTAAAATTTAAATGCAGCTTACAAAATAAATTACCTTCCTCAGGATTTTTTTTTTTTAGATTTAATTTGTCTTCTGTTTTCTGCAGAGCTGCTTTATAGCTGAATTGAACACATTCCATATTTGTTGAACTTGATTTGAATTGAACATAAATTACATTTTGTATTTTTAGAGCTGCTTTACAGCTAAATTTAATTATATATCTTCTAAATGTATAATTTAATCGTTACTTTCCTGTTTATCCTTGTAAAGCTGCTTTGAAACAATCTGTATTGAATAAAGCGTTATAGAACATCCTGCAGGGCGAACGCTGTGGCGCAGTTAGCAGCCGCTGTTCTGAGGAAGATTTTAGTTTTTAGATTATCTGTTTAGTTCATCTGTGTTTTCCTGTGTTTTATTTACCTGTCTGGACTACATACAAACTTTGTACATTTGCATGAGGTTTTGGTTTTACCGAGATTTTGCTGCTACCTGAGATTGTTGCCGGCATTGCTGGAATCCTGCTCACCTGTTAAATCTGTTTCGGGGCCTGTCGGACTTCTCCTCTATCCTCCTCTCAGCTGCGGTTATGATGATCATCAAACTGCCTATATGGCTTTCAGTTGTGTGGATTATCCTCTGCTCAATCTTCCATCCTGTGTTTCCGCTTTATCAATACTTGGCAGCATACCTGTCAACATTTGGGTACTGAAATACGGGAGATCTGAACGGGGGGAAAAACTTGCTTGGTTAGAAACAAAAAAAAATATGTGATTACTCACGATAAAAAAAACTTGTTTTTTTATATATTTTATAATGTCATAATTTCACATTTAATCTCCAAATTAATGTAGAAACAACAAAGACAGTATATTTTAAATATTTGTCTAAAAGGTAGGAAATATACAGAAATTGTATAAAGTTATCAAACAGTTTGCACTGCACAAATGTTAAATTATACATAGATGAATCATTATTAAAGTTACAAATGTTCTTTTGTCAAGAGCAGTGAGTGTTTTTCTCTGTTCCCTGTGTTCTTTGATTAACTTTACTGACAGAAAGATTTTTTGGCTACTGTGTCTTTAAGAGCAGCCGCTGACAGAGAGAGACGCACGCGGATCTCACACGCGCATCATTCTCTCACAACTCTTCTTTATGTTCATTTAAAACTATTTAACTAGAGTGCCCAGTCTGCTCTTATGAGGATAGGCTACTCGACAAAACGGACATTTTTGCAGAATTGCGTGTTAGTTCGGTCAACTTCAAGCCGAAAGAGAACTCGATTCTGGCGCTCAATTTGTCTTTGCGTGAATGGTTTAAAAGCATTTGCAAGAATACAAGCGCATCATATAATGTAACGCCAGCAAAAGGATGACAGAAAAAACGGATGCTGCGTTAATTACGTGAAATATTTACCACGGAGTCTTCTCCTCCCATTTCTACCAGTGATCGCTTTATTCAACTTCCCGCGTCGATCTGCGCACGTCAACAGCGCTACTGAGTTGTAGGTTGCCAGGTTGAGCTCACAAATGGGTTGAAATGTGTATGATGTGTTGATTGCGCGAGTAGGATGGGTTTCATACAAGATCTGACAACTGGGCAACCTTGGAATAATATATTGATGTGATTATTCATATAACAACGTTTGGGAACACAAATTACGGGAGTTTCACGGGAGAAAGGACAAAACGGGAGGGGGGCGGGAGATGGGTGTGAAATACAGGAGAGTCCCGGTGAAAACGGTAGTGTTGACAGGTATGCTTGGCAGTGGAATTTTTGCAGCTACGTACGTGCATTATGGCGAGCCTCATGTCTGCTTTGTACCCAAATCAGGATATTGCTTTTATACCACGCCGTAAATGTGTTCATCGTGGATCTCGCCAAAGTTTTAAAAATGTCTCTCCGAGTGCAATTCCATCCATTTGGTCTACGAACCCTCGTCATCCAAGGAAACATATTCGGACTGTTGTTCACACTGTGTTAGCTAAAGGCAAGTTCACACTACAGGATTTTAAAATGTCGGGCTGAACTGTGCGGTTCACACTACATGACTTGCTCTCTGTGAAATCAGGAGTGTTCAAGTTGTTGAGCTGTTCACACCACACGACACTACGTGATTGATCCGCAACAGGAGGTAACTCATGGTGCCTTCACGTGCTATGGTAATTATGGTAAATACCAAAAGCCGACGTGGAAAATGCACATGAACACCCCCTCATGTGGTATTTTCCACTGGGCAACTCGTAGAATATTTTGATGCACGAGTTGCCGAGATGAGATAACCTTTGACCTTTTCAACATGGCGGACAGCGACGCAAGCGTTGTGAATGGTAAGCATTGTACACAACTAAACGTTTTTTGCTACTGTTAGCGGATTGTTTTTGTAGCCTATACAATGTTGTGTCATTAACAATTGTAATATAATGCGTTAACACTCAGTGTCAGTTTTAAAAATAAAGTTATGTTTGGTGTTATCTACCCAGAGCAGATGCTAGCAAGCAAATACCAGTTCACAAGTGGAAAATATCATAAAAGCACTTGAACACAACACACTGGTAAATACCAGTTCACAAGTGGAAAATATCATCTTTTCCACAGCACGTGAAGGCAGCATCACTACACGAGTAGACAACAACTCTGTATCCAACGATATATCTTGTCTACTTAAAAAACACATTTTGTCACGAAAAATCACGCGATAAAACGAACCGGAAATGAAGCAATACAGCACGCGCGCCACTACCAAGCAAAGAAGAACACAAGTACACAACACGCGAGTCTTTGTTTGAATATGGACGTCAGACAGAAATTAGTGCTATAAACTGTTTGCGTGATGATTTGCTCTGAAAAAAACCCAGCGTATTTTCCCGGTGACTTCAACCCATGCCTTGCTCTGATTGGCTGTAGCTTATGGCATCACATGTGGTTGAGTCGTGCGACAGCTCCGGATATCTAGCATGCTAGATATTTTTCTGGGCTCGGCGACGCGATTCTCTTGATATCCCCACAAATTACTTAAAGGGATAGTTCACTTTGAAATTAAATGTTGGTATGTTTTAGCTTACCTGAAGTGCATCCAAGATGTAGGTGTCTTTGTCTCTGCAGTTGTTTCAATTTTTATATTTTTAGGTCAAACCGTTCTTGTCTGTCAGTCATATAATGCAGGTATATAGGTACTGTCTCCAAAAGCATGCAGAGATGTCTCTAATAGCATGCAGAGAAAAGTCCAAATTAAAAAAATCCCCATCGTAAGTGCACATTGATGGCCTAAGACACGAAACAAGCGGTTTGTGTGATAAAACGAACAGTATTTATATAGTTTTTATCTCTTTTAAACAACCACGTCCAAGTGATCTGTTTACTTAGTCTGGTCAAGCGCCGTAGAGCCGGAAGTCATTACATGAAATCACACAGTAATTACACAGTAATACCGTGGTCATTGAACCAGGTTTTGGTTATGTTGGCAGTGTGGGCAGGTGCAAATCCTGCTGGAAAATGAAGGAAGCATGAAGTGCTCTGAAGTGTCCTGGTAGACAGCTGCGTTGACTCTGGATTTAATAAAGCACAGTGGACCAAAGTTTCTGATGAGAGCAAATTTTGCATCTCATTTGGAAATCAAGGTCCCAGAGTCTGGAGGAAGAGAGGAGAGGCACAGAATCCACGTTGCTTGAAGTCCAGTGTAAGGTTTCCACAGTCAGTGATGGTTTGGGGTGCCATGTCATCTGCTGGTATTGGTCCACTATGTTTTCTGAGGTCCAAGGTCAATGCAGCCGTCTACCAGGAAGTTTTAGAGCACTTCATGCTTCCTGCTGCTGACCAACTTTATGGAGATGCAGATTTCATT
Organism: Phoxinus phoxinus; assembly: GCF_949152265.1. Taxonomy (NCBI): domain Eukaryota; kingdom Metazoa; phylum Chordata; class Actinopteri; order Cypriniformes; family Leuciscidae; genus Phoxinus; species Phoxinus phoxinus. Next base: position 13,844,748 of record NC_136891.1, on the reverse strand, counting down.
TTCCAACAGGACTTGGCACCTGCACACAGTGCCAAAGCTACCAGTACCTGGTTTAAGGACCATGGTATCCCTGTTCTTAATTGGCCAGCAAACTCACCTGATCTTCACCCTATAGAAAATCTCTGGGGTATTGTGAAGAGGAAGATGTGACACGCCAGACCCAACAATGCAGAAGAGCTGAATGCTTCTATCAGAGCAACCTGGGCTCTCATAACACCTGAGCAGTGCCACAGACTGACCGACTCCATGCCATGCCGCATTGATACAGTAATTCAGGCAAAAGGAGCCCCAACTAAGTACAGACTTCATCAAAGAATTTGTGGACTTTCTATCAGAATTAGTATTGGCTGCAGATAAAGTACTAATTGTTGGTGATTTTAATATACATATAGATAGATAATGAAAAAGATGCATTGGGATTGGCATTAAAATACATTGTAAACTCAATTGGAGTTGACAACACATGTCAGGACCTACTCATTGTCGTAATCATACTCTAGATCTAATATTATCTCATGGAATATGAGACTTTTCCCAAATCATGGAAGTGACCTCGACGTCCGGGTTAGCGGGAGCATAAGCCATCAGGCAAGTGTTATTTAAATAAACTGCTCATGTACTTACAAACTTTCCAATGCCTCGTTTTATGAGCACAGAACCTTTTTGTACAACTGTAGAAGTTTGGTACCATTCTGGGCATTATTAGTGGGGTAATTTACGAGATACAAACTTGGATCTGTTAGCGCCTGCACTAAGCCAGGCGTTCCCAAACTTTTCCATGACGAGGCCCCCCAAATACCACTAGGTTCTGGCCAAGGCCCCCCTTTTGCAGGATGTGTTATTGAACCCATCGACAATACTACGGCAAATGTAGAAATAAATAAATAAATAAAAACATCTAGGTGAACATTAGATTATGTGATGGTGTTTGATACCAGCCAATCAGAAAGATTATAGAGATGCACCGATTACAAGTTTCTAGGCCGATTCCGATTTTTCATTGAGTTTGACCTGCCGATACCGATTTTAGCCGATTCCAATTCATTTTTTTCTAACCAATTTATAGCACACACAAATATTTATTTTCTATATTAATATTTTTTTATAAAACACCATATACTTTTACCCAAACTGAATAATACATTTCTATAAATATTTTTGAGTCTTCATTTTCTTTTCTGACATAGCCTACTCCAGTTCTTGTTAAAACACACTAGACATGCAAAGTATTAGTATTAGCAAAGTATTAGCAAAGTGCATTTTAGGCACTTTTTGTGTGAAATCATATTTATTTAGTCCATTAAAAGTGTGCTGTCACTTTAATTGAGTGTGAGCAGTGCAGCACAAATAGGCGCTCGGAATCGTCATCAGTTTTGGAGCTGGCGCCAAAACCCCCGCTTCACTGCTGCTCACTCGACGCTCCTGCTTGACACTCAGGCGCTGCTCCTGCTCGCGGTGTGAATGCACTCATTGATTAACATGCACGGCAGAAAAAAAAATACGCGCTGCTCACGTGTGATGCTGATGTTGCGAGATGTTAATCATGCGAGTGCATTTGACCGGCATAAAATTGGCATACTGTATGTCAGACTGACGGGCCGGTCGACGGTCATGGCCGGTCACGTGAAAATTGGCCAGTTCCGGTCACCAGACAATCAATCGGTGCATCTCTAAAAGATTAGCATTAAAAGTATAATGTTCAGATGAGCTATGCGACAAATTATTAGAATGATATTTCATAACAATACTCATAATACTATAAATATTTGTATATTTTTTTATATCGCTTTTTTCCGCTTTCTTTCTTCTTCTTTTTTTTTTTTACTTGCTGCGGCCCCCCTGCTGCCCCCATTTTGAAAACCCCGGGACTAATATACTGTTATATTATCGGTGCTTACATAATAGAGATTTTAATAGCTTGATGCTCTTTAAATATTTTTTTGCATTGTAAAAAGTTTCGGTGCTAGGACAGACCTATCCGCGTTCCCTTTCGAACGGTCACTTCGTATTGCGTAGCTGTACGCAGTGGGAGGAAACTCCCTTTCCTCGATTTACCTATAGCTTATATGTAAAACGCATTTGCAGCTGCACAGCTAGCACATTGAGCATCTGACCTGCTCATTGGCTGTGCTGCCGCAACTGCACATCCAATGGCGTGGCCTTAGCCTATAATAGACCCGCAAATTCGCCATTATAGCAGATATAACTCCTTCAGCGACAGCTCCACATCTCTGACTGTGTTTACTGAACTTCACTGTCGAACAAGCCCTTTCAGCCTGAGCGAGCAGCATCTTCAGCAGACTACGCCTTTCAGCCGTTTTCTCCTGACGTCTCACCTGTGGCTATCCGGCGACGACACGATATCCTTTTTCAAATATCTAACTGTCTTAACATTGTGCGAGGCGTTGTTCCAAATGCCTCGCTCATCCTGTGCCACGTGCGGAGGCAAGCTGCACGAGGCTGGCGAACACGCGAGCTGCATTTCATGCCTGGGACCTCACCACGCAGAGAATGCACTCTCGACCGGCGGATGTGTGGCCTGCGAGGGCATGCCCATCTCCCTGCTGCGGACTCGTCTAGCTCTCCCCGAGTTAACTTCAGCCGAGAAAAAAGAAGCGCCGCAGCCAAAGGCACCCGGAAAGCATGGACGTCAGTGAACGCACGACGGCCACGTCCCCACATGCTTCACTGTCGCTAGATCAATCACCATCACCGGTCCTGTTCACGGGAGATCATCGCTCCCCCGCTAGGTATTAATATAAGGGTATTAGGTCCCCATATGTTAGGCGACCCATCCCAATCAGTGTGTCGAACCCTAGCCACACGGGTGCTGACCTGGCAAGCCATCCCCGATCGCAGACCCCCGAAGTTTCAGGCGGTAGTCGAGACTTCGGTGAGAAGCAGTGCGGGTCACGTGCTTCGCGCCGAAGTTCAGAATTTATTAGCAAAAGGAACGATAGAGATAATCCCCCCTGCGCTAAAGCACTCGGGTTTCTACAGCCGCAATTTTCTAATTCCGAAAAAAGACGGCGGTCTCAGACCCATTCTAGATGGAAGACATTTGAACAAGGCTCTCATGAGACGGCTCTTCAAAATGTTAACTATCAAACATATCCTCGCACAAGTTCGCCCCGGGGATTGGTTTGTCACAATGGATCTGAAAGATGCATACTTTCATATTCAGATAAACCCTCGTTACAGGCCATTCTTGAGATTCGCTTTCGAGGGTCAGGCTTATCAATACACCATTCTGCCATTCGGTCGGTCATTGACGCCCCCCCTATCTAGACAACACAAGACGTCACATGTGATCCAGTACATTCACGAAATGTATGGACGCAGCGCTTTCTCCCCTGAAACATCAGGGAGTGCGCGTTCTAAATTATCTTGACGATTGGCTGGTGCTAGCACAGCCGAGAACCGAGCTTCTAGTGCACAGGGATTTGATTCTCGGCCATTTACAATGCCTGGGTCTCACAATCAATATTGCCAAGAGCAAACTGATCCCCAGTCAGAGTGTTGTCTTTCTGGGCACAGTTTTGGACTCGGTGACGATGTGATGAGAACGTGCGCTCTCGGTGCGGATGCAGGCAGCCTCGTTCAGAGCGCACGAGCTCGCACCCCTCAGGAAATTTCAGAAACTTCTCGGCCTCATGGCAGCAGCATCAGCAGTACTCCGTATGGGATTACTGCACATGCGCCCGCTGCAGAACTGGCTGAAACGCCGTGTGCCAACCCATATGGCAGTCAGCCAGCCTTTGCATCACGGTGAATTACGGTTGTTTAAGAACACTGATTTCCTGGTGGGCTCAGAACTGGTACATCGAGGGTGTGACCATGGGAGTGGTTTCCATGAGGAAAGTGGTGTTCACAGATGCCTCCAACCTAGGTTCGGGAGCGCTGCATGAGGGCAAGCCTGCCTCCGGCTTCTGGTCGAGCACGGAGCAGAGCTTACATATCAACTGTCTGGAGATGAAAGCAGTTGGTTTGGCCCTGAAAACTTTTCTGACAAACCTACAGAGTCACCACGACTTAGTCCCACGGACAACATGGCGGTGGTGGCCTACATAAACCGCCAGGGTGGCATCAGGTCAGGCAGCCTGTATGCCATGGAGAGAGACCTCCTCGTATGGGCACAGACCAATCTGAGCTGTCTGAGGGCAACGCATATCAGAATATATCAGATATGCTCTCACGGGGCAACACTCCCCTAGGTGAGTGGTCCCTGAACCCACAGACGGTCAGTCTGATATGGAGTGTTCGGAGAGGCCGAAGTCGACCTTTTTGCCTCAGGAAACAACACTCATTGCACGGTGTTCTTCTCAAAAATTGGCCCATCCCTGGCCCAACCGCCCTCTTTATGCTTTTCCCCCAGTTTTGATGATTCCACAAGTCATCAAACGGGTCAGGGAGAGCGGATGCCCAGTCCTTCTGGTGGCCCCTCTCTGGAAATCCAGACCGTGGTATCCAGAGCTGGTTCAGCTGTCAGACACAGTCCCGTGGCCTGTTCCAATGCGGAGAAACCTCCTCTCTCAGGCGAACGGGACAATATGGCATCCCCAGCCCGACTTATGGGCCCTCCATGTATGGCCCCTAAATGGGTACCCAGAGACCCTCCTGAGAAGGTCTTAAGCACTATCTCTGAGGCTAGGGCCCCGTCTACTCGGTGCCTGTATAATTTAAAATGGTCGGATTTTTCCAGCTGGTGATTGAAAAGTCGTGTGAGTCATGTGAGTTACCTGTGGTGCTCTCCTTCCTACAAGAGCTGTTGGACGCGGGCCGTTCCTCGTACACGCTCAAAGTCAGTTTCTGAAAGGTGCTTGGAGGATTAACCCCATCCAGACCTCCTTCGGTGCCTCCCTGGGACCTATCCACGGTCCTGGGGGCTCTAAGGAGTCCTCCCTTTGAACCGCTCCAATCGGTTGACCTTAAACCTCTCTCGCTAAAGACTGCTCTCCTGTTGGCATTGGCATATATCAAGCGAGTGGGGGATCTGCAGGCGCTCTCCATGAGCCCCTCCTGTTTGGAGTTTGGAATAGGTGACTCCAAAGTCACCATCAAGCCCAGGCATGGTGATGTACCCAAAGTGCTCTCAACGCAGTTCAGAGCTCAGGTTATTACATTATTGGCTCTTCCCCCTTCTGCCGAGGATGGGGAGGTCAGTCTTCTCTGCCCTGTCAGAGCACTGAGAATCTATCTGGAGCGTTCTGCATCTTTCAGACACTCAGAACAGCTTTTTGTCAGTTTTGGTGGCCGATCGAAAGGGGATCAGGTTACTAAGCAAAGACTGTCTAGATGGATAGTGGATGCCATTTCTATGGCTTATACCTCAGTGGGTCAGGTCTGCCCCATAGGTATTAAGACCCATTCGACCAGAGGCATGGCTTCATCATGGGCTTGGTTGTCGGGTTTTCCCATTTAAGATATTTGTGATGCGGCCGGCTGGTCCTCGCCTTCGACATTCATGAAGTTTTATAATATGGAAGTGCCTTCTCTTCAGGCGAAGGTGTTTTCGGTATAACTAAGGCCTGACGATGTCTGGTCTTATCTAATACTACTGTGCACAATCACATTCATATATATAAAAACCCGCTCTGGCTGGTTATAAATCCCCATACTATATCCCGACGGTGTCGAGGTTATTGGGTAGTATTACTGACACATATATATTATTCTAGACCCGACGGTGTCTGGTCTAGAATAATATATATATATATATATATTGTTTTTTTCTGGCTTGTTCTGTGTGCTCAGGGGTCCTGAGTCACGGTGGCAACCAGTTATCTATGGTGCGCGTTTTACAGGTTGTCCCCGCTGCGTATAGCTACGCAATACGACGTCACCAATCGAAAGGGAACTACTCGGTTACTATCGTAACCTCAGTTCCCTGAGATAGGGAACGAGTATTGCGTTGCCGGCCGCACCATGATAACCTGGAGATTTGTCGCTTCAGTCGTTAAACCTGCTATAATGGCGAATTTGATGGGCTATTATAGGTTAAGGCCTTGCCCCATCATTGGATGTGCAGTTGCGGCAGCACAGCCTATGAGCAGGTCAGATGCTCAGTGTGCTAGCTGTGCAGCTGCAAATGCGTTTTACATATAAGCTTCAGTAAATCGAGGAAAGGGAGTTTCCCCCCACTGCGTATTCATTTCATTTGTTTCATTTAAGCCTTTCACCCCTCCCGGAGCATAGACCATCGACAAGTTTTCTCCAGCGTTCGCGGTCCTGGGCAATTTTTCCCAGCTCTTTCCAGGTGTGCCCCGTCTCTTTGGTGTCTGCCTCTAAGTCTCTTCCCCATGTGTTTTTAGGTCTCCCCCTTTTCCTTTTACCTTGTGGATTCCACGTCAGCGCCTGTCTGGTGATGCTTGAACTTGGTTTTCGCAAGGTGTGCCCTATCCATCTCCACTTCCTCTTCATGATTTCTTGATCTGCAGGAAGCTGGTTCGTCCTCTGCCATAGGTCGCAATTTCTGATGGTGTCAGGCCAGCGGATCTGAAGGATTCTGCGTAGACAGCTGTTAATGAAGGTCTGGATTTTCCTCTGCGTATAGCTACGCAATACTCGTTCCCTATCTCAGGGAACTAAGGTTACGATAGGTTATGCAGGAGCAGCACGCGCTATTCTGCTTTCACATATGCTGTGTTTGGAGTGCGCAACTGATCTACGGCCAACATTTATTCTCTTTTTGTTTACTTCAAATCACTATTTTTATTAACAGCATCTTTTATAAAATAATATAAAAAAGTTTCAACATTGCGATTCTATTGGTAGGCTACACAGTATTATAGGTCTACACTCTTTCACAGACGTATTCATGTTTAAACTGAATACACTTAAATAACGTATTGTTCAATGCATTAGGCCTTGGCTAAGCCATTTGACTGATATCTCTAAATAAGCTCTAACTTTAATAATGTTCGACTAAGGGGTGTTTGGCTCGAGGTCATGGTGCAAAAGACCCTAGGTTGAAATTACTCCAAACATCAAGAAATGCAACTCAAATCTCTGTTACACAGGGAGAAAGCTCATCTGTTCAACGCAGAGATGCTGCTGAGTTCTCTGGAAACAAACTCATCTCAGATGGTCTAAAAGACTGTGGAAATGTGTGCTGTGGTCAGATGAGTTCACGGTTCAGCTTGTTTTGGGGGGAAAACAGACATCAGATTCTCAGTCCCAAAGATGAAAGGGACCCTCCAGACTTTCATCAGAAGCAAACATCTGTCATGGTATGGAGGTGCATCATTGCAAATGGCATGGATGACTTGCATTTGTGTGAAGGTACCTCTGACATTTAGGCGTATATTGGGATTGTACAGAGAACATTTAATGGCTTCAAGATGACATATTTCCTGGGAAACAAGACAAGGCCTCATTCTGCACATGCTAAAACAGAGTGGTTTCTTAGACTTAGACAATCAACACCGTAAAAGGGATGTGCCTACCTGCAGTCCAGATCTGTCTTCTATTGAAAATGTTTGGCCCATCATGAAAATGAGAATAAGACGACAACGACCACGGGCTGTTAAACAGGTGTCTTATATCAGGCGAGAGTGGGCAAAAATTCCATTTGAAAAACTGCTATTGGTATCCTCAATTCCCAAAATGATTAAAACGTGTAATTAAAAGGAAAGGTAATGTGACACAGTGGTAAATATTCCTCTGTTCAAACTTCTATGGGGTGTTTTCCCAGCAAACAGAAAACGTTGGCACAACGTACCCGACCTTCTAACAACGTTTTAACAACATGTTCAAAAGGTTGCTTTAACTACGTTGTGTGGTTAAGGTTGTCACAATGTTGACATTAAACCACCGTTCAGGGCCATTGCTTAAGGTTGTGCCGAGGGTGTACTGGATTACATAATGTACTCACTGCCCTGAAGCGGGAAAATCAACCTTTTAAATTCCAATCACCAGTTGGGCTCATTATTGCGTTTAATTTAGCCTCAGCAATCAAACACAACCTACAACTTTAATTTAATGTGACTAATGTAGCCTCGCTCGCACTGTTTTATTTAGTCTCATTAGTTTTTTTGCTCCTCTGGATTTGTGGATGTTTCCCCGGTTACCGACCTTTATCGGCCGGCTTTCTACTGTCTGCCATATACAGATCCCGGTTTTGTTAATTAAATGTTCTGATCTGCCTTTGCTTTTTATGGTTTATTTATTATACTTAAAATAAATTTCTATATTCGTGTATTTCGTGTTTTTCTTTTTTCACAAATGTATGACTTTTGGAAGTGCAATTTGATTGCCATATGCAGTTTTAATAAAGCTGAATTAATGAAACCTTCTGTAATTTTTACTCTTCAAAATGTACACTTGCAGGTGTTTATTAGCCTGGGTTTCCCCATGTTGCCTTGCGTGTAGCGCTTTTTTACTCACGCTGCTAGGCAGCCTGAATTCCATGAACTAGATTTTCGCCTCAGCGAAGGGACCAATCACAGAATGGGGAGGGAGCATGAAGACAATGACGACGTCTATGCGACACACCGAAGCAGTTTGTTTGTGAACTGCAGATTTATCTTCTATCCTCATGTTTGTCTTGCACAAACGGCAATAGTTGCTGAACGCCATTGTGTACACATAAATCTATGACCCATCGTCTTCTTCTTGCTTGTTGAATTTGTCGCTCTACATACGTCATCTGGTATAATTGAAACGATTGGCTATGAGCTACGTACAGGTGCATTTGATAGACATTCGTAGCGCCCAATAAACGGCTCTGGGCATTCGTAAGCCACGCCTCAAATATGAGAAAATGAACATGTGGTTCAATGTGGTCTGATGTTAGCCAGGCTAGGTGTTTATTATAATTAGGCTAATTTACGGATAGCCCCATTAAATAATAATGATAAACAATATTTAAAAAGTATATAATTATCTAACAAAATGCTAAATGGGGGATATCTATAGGCATATCTAGCAGCATATAAAAAAAATGGTCAGAACGTTGTCTCTCAGTTGCTGAATGTCGCGCAACAACGTTGCTACAGCCCTGTCACGTCTTACAGTTGCTGAATGTCGCGCAACAACGTTACAGCCCTGTCGTGTCTTACAATTTCGACGTTGTTACAATGTTGCGAGCACGTAGACAGCGACGTTGCCATAGCAACTCTCATGTCCCTCCCCCACTACCGCCGGCACCCTCCCATCGAGTTCGCAAGCTCGTCAGTGCATGTGCACTTTTTATCTCCGCCATCACGCTTTGTACAATCCAACACAGCTGCGAACTTCAGGCGTGTACATGTGATATTGTAACATTTGAGTAACGATCCCGAGGGGGGATCTGTGGTGTGTGCATGAACTGTGATTGACAGTCAGATCTCACACAGCCCTGCGCTGACTGGACCAGAAGAACCGGGAGCGGTGGATTTTTGCTAAACAAATAGCAGGCTCCAGGTGGAGGTAGAAGTGTAGGTTTTTTTCTAAAACCGTTTTATGTTGTTCTGTCAAAGCATATAGTGTCGGTTTTAGTGAATATGATAAAAAAATCTTATGAGACTTCAGCTTTAAATAAAGGTTCACAGATTCTTGATTTTATTGCATTTGACAAAATGTCCAAGCTTTTCTGGAAATGGTGTTTATATATATATATATATATATACAGTATATATGTAATGCACAGATAATCATGTGTTAATGTATTACTCGTGAAGAACGAAACCATTCATTAATGATTACTGCATCTGTAACTAATAAAGATTCTAAATGATTAATATATTAAGTAATATATTAATTGTTGTTAATTAAATGAGTCATAATGTATTAATTCCTTAATAACATATTTTATTAACTTAATTAATCATTGACTAATGATTTGCAAATGTATCATTATGTTATGACTTTACTTGTTGAGGCACATGACTATTAACTAATTGTTAAGTTATATGCCATTTATGGGTTTTGACAGTTTGCACATGCAGTGAATGTAATGTCAGAGAATGTGTTTGAAGGATGAGTAAGTTGGGCTGCACACAAATATCAGCACACAATCTGAACTCCTGACCGCTTATACACTGTGTTTAAACTGGACGAGACCAGCTGTCTACACTGGACATGATAGACCATTGCAAGTCCATTTGTCTTTCGTAACAGAACAAACGCAAGAGTTTGGAGTAGGCCCTACGTCAGAAATAGAATGTGGCATCAGTTTACTGTCAGGGTTTTGTCGTGTAGCGTCGCGCCGCATCCAGTGTAGTATCATAATGGACGTTATTATATTGTCTTTGTCCAGTCTAGACACATTGTTATGAAATAGCAGTGCTCGGCTGCATGTTCTCAGTGTACCACGACCTCAAGCTTAACCTGATATATTATTGTGCCATGAACAACAAGGTATTTGTTGCGGCAGTTCATCGGACTCAGTGAAATCTTGGTTGCAGATGGCTGGAATTTGAAATCATGGCTTAGTGTGGATGTCAAAACCAAAATGACATATTACTGAACTGCTAGTTAATAGTCATGTGCCTCAACAAGTAAAGTCACAACATAATGATACATTTGCAAATCATTAGCTAATGATTATTTAAAGCAGACAATTCGAAGTTGAAGTACATGGCTTCAACCCATTGTGGTAATAAACACATTAATTTACACTATTAGTTAATAAAATATGTTATTAAGGAATTAATACATTATGACACATTTAATTATTAAAAATTTATATATTACTTAATCTATTAATCATTTAGAATCTTTATTAGTTACTGATGCAGTAATCGTTAATGAATGGTTTAGTTCTTCATGAGTCATACATTAACACACACATGATTATCTGTGCATTAGATTATCTGTGCATCTGTGCATTTCACTATTTACATGGCGCAATTGGCAAGCGGAAAAACTGAACGCGTTTCCAGAGAGGAAATGGATCTTCTCGTGCGCGAAGTTAAAGCGCTAGCAGACCATCTACGGGACAAGCCGGAGTCCACCATATCTTTATGTACACAATATGAATATTTTATATTGTAATCCAACCCAATCTCACGGCTATTTGTACGAATTTTACGAGGTGGCTAATTCGTACCAATTCATATGACCTCACTCGTACAAATTTGTACGTTTTTTGCTAAATCGTACATATTTTATGATTTGCCAAAATCGTATGAATTCATACGAATGACCTACCCCTGACCCCGCCCCTAAACCTACCCATCACGTGGGTTTAGACAAATAGTACAAATTCGTACGAGTGAGGTCGTACAAATTCGTACAAATTAGCCACCTTTTAATCACTTGTACAAATTCGTACGAATTTGCGTTGTGTAATCCTATTAATTTTAATATTTGGCTGGTTTGTGTGCTGCTGCGTGTCCCTGTGTGTGTAATAAACTGAGTGTACGCACGTGTTGTACCCGCCTATAGGCTCACATTATTAACGCGCTCTTTAAATAAAAAAATAATAATATTGCGCCATTGACTTTAGACCAGGTTTCAGTTGGTCAATGGCGCAGTCCATTTCAGATGCCTCAAAATAGCAACACGCCGACAATGCGCCCGAACACACTTCGTTTTCAGACCAGCACGCCCATTGGCGGAAAATGCATTTGCTATTTAAACAGTGTGGTGCAGGACGTGAAAATTATAACTGCGTCAGGCTGAAACTAGCAAAAGACACTTGCGTCGCGCTTGGCCCTCCCTTGCGCCGGGTGTATGATAGGGCCATATATCTCTTATTTCCATAATTATTAATGTGGCAAAATGCTGTGTAATAATCTGCATGACTGTAAACTGTTTAATGTCCGTCTAGTTTGAACTTGCCGCGCTGCAACTGCTCTCTCTGCGGAAGATTTGCATTGAAAAGACCTAAAAAAATATTTCAACTCAAATCAATATTTCGTGTCTAATTATTTACTTATGTGGCAAGTAGCACTAAAAACAAAATAACCCCCTTCAGGCTAATGGAAAAGTCCTCATCACCCTGTCTGGGTTTATTTTGAGAGAACAACCGGCTGGATGTACATTATCCCTTACATATATAATTTGTGATTTACCCCACAATTTTCAATTATTTTACTTTAATGAAAAGTTTAATTTTTGCAAATGTTTTGAATGAAAGATTAAAAGGATAAACAATGCAGATTTATTTATTTTATATTGATCATATTTACCAGGGATGCCAACAATTCTAACCACAACTGTATATATATTAGCCTAAATGATTTGTCTCTTGGAAATACACATTTGACAGTATAGCTTGAGTTAGCTTGATGTAAATTTATTTTCATTAACACAAACATTAACATCTATAAAATTTTAGAAACCTAATTTTTAAAGGTAAAATCGTCCCCTTGGAATTATAAGGTTCTATCTGCATTCTGACTGGTTTTGAGATATTGAGCTTTAAAGTTTTTGCATTCCATTCGACTGTATAGAAAGAACCTTTTTATTTTCTAAATAAAAAGTTCCAAAATGTACACAACTTAAAAAACAACATCACATAATGTAAATAAGTTGTCACAGAATAAGAATATGTGAATAACTCAATTTTGACAAAAATGTCAGATAGAACCTTATAATTCCAAGGGGACGAAATGTAAATTCTTTATGAGTTAGAACTACTCTTATTAAAGATAACCATTGGTTTCTGTAATTTACCCTATTTTTTATTACTGCTTTAAAAATTAGCATGTCTACATTAATTTAATAACATTTTATATGAATAGGATAACCCACATTTCTTCCACAATACCATGTTTACAGTAATTGTTACTACAGTAAATCCATGGTAAATGTTTGTGATTTGTGGATTGAAAAGTGATTGTTGTCGCACAATGTTCCTCCTGTTTTCCCTGTCAGTGTTGTTAAGAATATCAGCTCTTTGTTTCACTTAAATCTAGTGTTGTCACCTTGTTGACGCTGTGAAACTGCATGATTTATTAATTATTTTTTTAATTATTAATTATTAATTATTTAAGCTGCGGGCCTTTGAAATTCATCCCCGGGCCGGACTTTGGCAGCACATCCTGGCCATCCTTGATAACATCAAGTAGTGGCAAGAGAGGGTGAGGCTCAGATGCTGGCAGAGGTGGTTGCAGGTCAGATCCTGGCTGTTGTAGGGGCATTGAGGTTCCTGACATCTGTGTGATAATCTGTGACGTGACTATCCCAGCTTGTACTTCCTCGGGCCATTTAGAATGGAGATCATAGATGACCATCAAAATGTGCTGATGACAAGGAACTCCATGGCCATGTAAACTATGTCCTCACACATTTCTAGCTGAAGGCGTTCCCACGGGCTCAATGGCCAGTCTTTTTCATTCCATCGAATGGACGTGTGCACATGGGCTGCCCGGAACTACTGTACAGATGTCCATGAAGACACAAAAATCACTCCAAGATGAAAATACCGCTCTCTGTGACAGCACTAGAGTAAACATCAGGGAAGTTGCCTTCAGTCTCTCTTTGTATGTGAATCTAAAGGATTCAGATATTTCAGATTTCTGAGATGTTTTTGGAGGGCAGAGTATAAGAAAGAGCATATACGTGGTTGACGTCAGAAATTTACTTACAGCACTTTTAACAGAGTAAAGAAGACATGTTGCACAATGAAAGATCAGAGAAAGATTTAACTGGTCAAAATATCCTTCCATTCACTAATTTGACTTTGATCAGCAGAAATCCAAATTAAGCAAATCAAGCCCGTAGTCATCTAAATGGCTGAAGGAAAAGCTTAGTAAAAACATCCTTAATCATTTTTGTTAAACTATTTAAAAAAGGCTGTAAGACTGGAAAAACTGGTTGAACGACCACTGCTCAATAAGACAAAGGACCTTGCTGGAAATTAACATTTGACCTCCCCCTCATGCAGTCTCACCTAATCTACATTTAATTCTCTCTCTCATGCACATCTACAGATGGTACTCAACCAGAATGCCTATTACCGCCGCGACAGGCACCGCGGCGAAACTACCGCGGTAAAAATAATCCAGTCGCATTTCAAAGTCATTCGCGAAATGACCGCCAGGTGGCGCAGAGGGACATTGTGCAAAACAGCCGCTATTGCCGTATTTTGAAATGTAAGCGGGGCAGTGGTGTAGTCTACGTGATACGCAGGTATACGCCGTATACCCACTAGGAAATGCCAAGTATTTCCGTATACCCACTAAAAAAAGCGTGAGGATACGTAACAACTTCGAGACAGAACTTTCACACTTTCATTCATAAATTCACCGCGTCTGTGTTTGCAATGGACACAGATCAAATCGCGGAATCCACTCACAACTGTATAAAGCAGAACGTCACGGAATTTGGTCATATTTTGAACGAATAAATCAAAAGTAGGGCTGTACAATTAATCAAATCTCGACTAGTGTCTGTGAATATTAAAAACTCAAAGAGACTGCAGTTGTTCAACGCGTCTCTGGGAATGAGCGCTCAATGTGTGCTCTACTACACACACACACTGAAGCACGCGTGACTTCACGCTCGTGGTGTTTTCAGTGCTTCACTGTAGCTATGAGGACATGATGTAGGCTACACATGTGAACTTCATCACAGAGCTGCTGCTATGAGAGAATTTCACCATTTCATTTGATAAAACTACCGTCATTCATTCGTAGGCTATCATACACACACAGAAACTGTAATGTCTTTACGACAACCTGTCAAAATAAAAGTTCGGTATAAACTCAAAGAAATTATGAAAGAAATTGCACTGTAAAATGTACTGTAAAATAATAATAATAATGAAATCTATTAAAACTTATTTTAAAAAGGAATAGCTATCACACAAATTTTTATACATATTTTAATTTAAACAGTAAACTTGCCAAAACAATAACACCATTTTCTTTCAAAAGCACAATTTCTAAAAGTAAATATGTATTTGAGCCTATAATGTTTTTTTTATTATTATTATTATTGTCAGCTGATAAAACATGTGCTTCAGGGACCATATTCATATAACATCTAAGGCTAAATGTAGCTCTTAACTGTTAAGTTAAATGGTGATTAACACTAAACAGTAGAAAATCAGTCCAGTCTCCTCAGCTGTAAATGTCATTGGCTGTTAAAGTCTTGTGTTGCTTATAATAAATTGACATGTTGATAACACTTAGTCTCATAATGCACTCAATTACATGTCGTTGCATAGATAGGCTACTGTATGCATTAGTGAGAGTGGTGGTGCTTATGGGGTGATGGGACGGGGTTAGTATGAGGCGGGTTAGGCGGGGAGTCACAGTATACTCACTACAAAAAACTAGACTACACCACTGAAGCGGGGTTAATGTCAATTAACAGATGAAATAGGCTACTATAGAACATTGTTTAGGACAGAAAAATAGAATCATAATTTTAAAATAGAGACGAGAACAATAGCCTTTATTTCATATTGTAGCCTAGACGTCGGTGGGCGACATAAGCCTATTGCCCGTTGGGAGCAGCGTGATAAAATAATAATAATAACAAAAATAACGAACAAAAATAAATTAGGTGCAAAGAAGCTGATTATTTGTTTACTACTCAACTGAGGAATGAGACGAATGATGAGCGCTTTTCTGGAAGAGATTGGATAAACCGGGCATTTTTAAATAGCTATTCATGGCCGAGTGGTAGAACTTACGTATCGTTCATATGGATGACACGGGTTCGAATCCCGTACAAACAAAGATTATTGTACATTTTATATTAGCCTATTAATGCATGTCATAGCCTATTATTAATGCAGATAATCAAACAAACAAAACATTTTTTTATACAGGATAGCCTTTTTTTTGGTTCATATAGCCTAGAGTTTGTAAAACATGGTTTTAATAAGGTGCGATTTGCCAGGGGGGACGGGGATTTCCTTCTGGTCTAAACATCCCTGCTTCTGCTGAATTATTTTAATCCCCCCTCCCTCCACAGTAACCAAATTACTTCACCAATAGACCATTTAAAATATATAAAATAAAGATATGCAACAGGCACGTTTAAACGACAAACAATAAAATCAGAACCAGTTTCAGTTCATGGTTCCAGTGCCTTAATGCATGCACGGCTTTCAAAATGTCACAAAGCGTTTTGAGATTATTTTGAATGAAATATTGAAGTTTTTAATTAAGTATTTTGGCACACCACACCGAGTGGCGCGATCCATTGTTCTAAAGTCGGGTATTCTGGCATGTTGAATTAGTGTTCGGCAGACGCGGCTGCGCGTTCATTTGGATTTATTTTTCTCATAACAGACAGCTAAAATAACTTAGGCCAGTTAGGCTACTCCGTAGTTTTTTAGTCATACAGATCAGAGTAGCCTAGCCTCGGTCAAAACTGTAAACTTGTATTCATATTCAAACTTTTATTCAAAAGTTTATCTGTCGTCTCTGCATGTCTCCGAACTGCGCGTCACAAAAATGAACCGAAAGCCACTTTCCTCCGCTCAGTCACGATAAGAAATCGGCTATGTCTAAAGCTTTTAAATGTCTAAATATTTAATAAATGTTATCTGATTAGGTAATCCGTATGAAACCGAGAGGTGCAGATCTACTCAAAAGCTGTGAGCGCTTCCCAATGATGAACGGACAAGGGTGAAAATCTCGCTATAATTAAATGTAGTCTAGGCTAAATCGCCCTGAATTAAATTGTAAAAATAGATCAGATAATTTATTTGTCGAAATGTTGCGATATTGTTTCATTTAAGTTCATAAATATTATATAAATGTTATTTAGTTTAGCAGCAGCACAAAGCACTGTGGTTCGAGATTTATATATATATAAAAAAAAAAATAGATAATTCACAAATCGCGCACCCTGGTTGTAAGGATCCAAAGATCCCCGTGGAATTTAACATTGAGTTGAACATTGTATTCATGACAACAAATGAACATGCGTTTGAACAAATGAACATGCGTTTGTATTTAGGCTTGCTTGGAAAAAGCTGGCCCAAACCGAGGTAGCGTTTTATTTCTTCAATTATTGAAATAATTAAATGTTTATTAATAAACTTTTATGACAGAAATATTAGCCTATTAGCCTACATGTAGCCTAAATAATTAAATTATTTCATTATCAACACTTTACTAGCCTAATGCTATGTCAAGAATTAAGTGTGAATTGCGACTTCTCTTTGTTTTGAGTCGGTCTCGAGCTCAGATCGCCTGTGGGGGGTTGGGGGTTCAGGAGATGTTAATGTTCCGTCTTTCATATGGAGAGTGAGTCTGATGACCAGGCAAAGGCAAAATACTTTTAAAGATAAATCTCTCGATGTGTCCAAATGTAGGCCCTTAAATTATAAATATTGTAGTTTTATGTAGGCTATTGTAGCCTATTTAAAGGGGTTTCACACACACTTTCAGTTGAAGTGTTCAATCCATTTGTTTCAACTGGTTTTGTAGAATTTTAACACGTTTGAGTAGTGTGTGTGTCAACAATCTGGCATTATCTAAACATGAACTATCGACGAAACGCGTTCTTGCCAACTAAACGAATGCAAGTGAGCAGCAGATAGGCCTACAGCGCTTATTCGCGATCCACCTCGTTTTATTGTACGGTGAATTCAACCAGGCATTCTGTTTGAAGCAAGACTCAATCATGTTACAGTTTTTTTTTCGTGATTTGTCTGGATGACACACAGCGACATCAGTATTATCAGCTGTATAATGGGGTTTTACCCTGAAATCTTGTTTAATGTCGAGAGAGACCCGGCGCGCGCAGTGCAGGGAGACTAAATAAACTAAAATAAAAGAGATCCAGCGCGAGAGAGAAGCAAAGAAAATCTTAATTTATGTTGCTTTGAACTATTTTCGTTTTGTAGACTATAGCCTACTGTTTTAATTGTTTATTTAGCTGCAATTTCTTTGGCAATACAGATTTAAAATGTTGCAAGAATAAGATTCTGTTTCTTACTTATTAAACTCTAACTCGATGCAACCCTGTTTTAAATAAATAAACTGCCCCCGACACTTTATTTAAACCTTGAAATGTCCAGATCTGTTTTTAAAAATGTCTTCCTTTGCTATGGCGGGTATCAATTGTCAGTCATCTCAATTTCGTGGATGATTCACAAAACAATAATTTAGCAGATTAAAGATAGCTTCCATTTTCATTTTCTGACGCGATCGGCTGATAATCTTCCTTCATCAGTTTTGTCGTCTGTGCAGCGGCTCTACTGGAAAGTAG
This sequence comes from Phoxinus phoxinus, assembly GCF_949152265.1. Taxonomy (NCBI): domain Eukaryota; kingdom Metazoa; phylum Chordata; class Actinopteri; order Cypriniformes; family Leuciscidae; genus Phoxinus; species Phoxinus phoxinus. Next base: position 13,826,646 of record NC_136891.1, on the reverse strand, counting down.
CAAATTTATGTTGTAATGTGCCATTGATAATTAAACAAAACGCTTGACTTCAATAAACAGTTACCCATCTAAGCATTAAGAATGGTAAAACATTTAACGCTGTCAGCCAAAGCTGATTCGATCTCGCATCGCTTGAAGCTCCGTGAAGCTCGTGCTGTTGCGTTGTCCACTGCACTACCGTCGGTCCGCTGATGAGACGTTGCTCTTGCAAAGCCTCATTGATGTAGCCTAATATTTTTCTATTGCAATGTTTTGTGTTGAAATGTTTTCATTATTTATTAAATGTATTAGGCCTACATTTAATTTCAGTCTTGTGATTATATGAATTCATTTAACTAGGCTACATGTTTAACTTGAATTGATCTGTTTTACCACATTTCAATCACTCTCAATGAGCCGCGGCGCGGCGGCAGATTACACAATAGAGAGAATAAACTGACACTTTTCAAAGTCTGCGATTGTAGCGCCTCTTAGCGGTCAAAGCCAGCAAATACACCCCCGCAATTTTACCGCCGCGGGAACGGCGGCGGTAAAAGTCTCATTCTGGTTGAGTACCATCTGTAAAACTCACACAAGAATATATATGGTTTAATGTGAATGATTATCATTGAGTATTATGTTTAGTACCATTATGTTTATGTTGACATTATTTTCATTAGAGTTAAAAAGAATAGTCAAACATTCGCTCACATTTAATGATGCACGGATATCATTAAAACATTTTCATTTATGGAGTCAGATGACATAACGAGAAAATACATATGAGAAAATTTGTTCCATTTAATCTTGTTCTGTTGCGTAAAAGGAAAGACGTTAACGCGCAGAGACCTTCACCCGCTGATCGACTGCCCCCATTGGTTCGATTTAGCCGGGCTTTACAAGGCTTTAGTGTATTATATAGCATGTTATCACTCTTAAAAACTGTGATTTATAATATATTTTATTTTGTTGTATCATTTGCATTATTCAAACTGGATAATTCATCACTAAAATAGGTAAATAATTTATTGTTGTACAATCAAGATTACCAAAACTGATAGTTTAGTATTATAATGAAGCTACTGAACAATGAATACAGACTGTAATTGGTACTCACCATTAACTGAGGTATACAATTGCTGACCATGTCATGACATGTTATGGTCAAAGTTATATTTTAAGGCACATTTGCAACTACACAAGCCTTTTAAATCCTTAATGAGTTAAATGTTATAAAAATATATATAATAGCATTCAAAAATGTGTTCATAAAAGTCTTTGGAAAGTGAAATGCATCTATCTGTACAGAATGTAAACTGCAGCTGGGCTTTCATTAAAAAATATATTTTTTATAAACACACAAGCAGCAGCATAGAGCACACACATACTGTACATACACACTTTTCTATTAGATGTGGGATATTGTTTTTATCCCTGTCTGAATGATGTGGCTGGAGTATTTGGGTAATAGTTCATTGCTGGTACAGTATGTTGACCCACAACAAGCCTTTTACTTGTTGTAAAAGGGAGAGCCTTTTACTCTCCCACAGTCAAGTTCATAAGTCTTCTGCTGTGTAGAGTGACACAATACTGCTTCATCTGAGCTTGCAGTAAATCATCCACACTTAGAGGTTAATGGTCCATTCTGCAGACTTGAAACAGGCTATATGTTACAGGTCACTCCTGCATCTTCTACGTGACCACAGTTGGATTTCGCCCATCCTGAAAACTTACACTGGTGAATAGAGTCTTCAGTACCAACACAAGCAACATCATCCATCCAGATTAACCCAGTGCCTAAAAGAGAAAGAAAACTGTCAAAAATGTATCTCTTACATCTTTTCAATCTTTATGGTTTAATATCATAGAACAATGGCAATGCATTGTACACATTTGACAAATGCTTTTATCCAAAGTACATTTGAGTTCTACAATACATATAATGACTTCATACACTGCCTAGCAATTAAACCCATGATAGTACTGTTGAGTGCAGTAAATATTTGCAAGCATCTTTTGCTACCTTAACCTTATAATGACTCTGACCTTGTCCAAACCGGCCTGTTTTGTGGATTTCTTTGGCACCACGGTACCCCAGCATCCTGCACACAACGTCTCCATCTTTTATGTCCCAAACGTCATCGCACACTGTCCCCCATCGAAGCTCATGGAGCACTTCCACTCGACCCTCATGAGGCCCGGAGCCATTGACAAGCCTTACCAGAGTTTCTTCAACTGAAATATATACATTATTTGCAGAATTATTCTATTACAAATTACAGTTTTTCTCAATTTGCTTAAACACATATTTTGTAACTATGCCTCGTGCTCCTGTCTGCCTCGCTGTGACTGCTGCTGCTGCGAGTTGGTTTGTGGCTGTAAGCTTCGTCTAAGCCTCGTATTATCTTCGTATTTCTTTCTGTTTTGAACCATTATTTACTATATGTGTAATATTTAGTGTTTGGCTAGTTAAGGAGGAGTGCTACCAGAATGGTGTGTCGATTAGAACACAGGATTGATTGATTGATTGATTGATTGATTGATTTTATTTAACCCTTTTTGTTTAAAATACGATACATCTTTGCACCATACATTAAAAAGAAACAAAACAAAGTCAGGATAACAATAAAGCCCTAGGGCTTATTTCCATTGTGGTCCCGGGGGGAGGGGGGACAGAGCAAGTGGCAACAAATCAAGCATCAATCATTACATCCATATATATATATATTAAATAGAACCATCAAGACAAAACCGTAAAATATTGTCATACTAAGATTGGCATCTGAGCCATTTTTTCAGTGACAGCTTAAAACCTACTAAACTTCTGGTCATCTTTAGATTTCCTGGCAACCTGTTCCACAAGCTTGTTGCTACATATAAAAAGGACTCTTTGCCTAAATTACTCTTAACTCTAGGAGGTACAAAATCAGTAGAGCTGCCCCTATAGTTTCCATGGTCTAATTTACTCCCTTTCTTGTAAAGTGGTATTACTCTGGCAAGCTTGAAATCATTAGGGAAATATCCTTGCTCAATAGACATGTTTATGATATGGGTGATACATGGGGTTATAACCTCAGCAGCATCTCTTAAGAATCTAGATGGAATATTGTCGAAGCCAGTGGCTTTTGAGCTATTTAGGTTTTTAAGCTTCTCAAGTACAACTGCCTCTGACACCTTTTCAAAAGAGAAGCCATCTGCTTTGACCTCTTGCTGAGAGTAAAAGTTAAAGATGTGACTTTCACCGTACTGCCCTGACTAGACAGGTAGTTTTTCCACCAGTTTACTAGCAACTGATGAGAAGTAGTTGTTAAAACTATCTGCCACTGTCAACTTTTCTGCTGTGACATTATTCCCCAAATCAAGAGTTATGTTACTAGTTTTTGTTTTCAACCTGTTACTGTAGCCAAGCTGCTTGAGGGACTTCCATAACTTACTCGAATCATTTCTATATTCCACAAATTTCTCATTAAAATAGGCCTTTTTAGCATTGACCACTAATCTGCTCACTTCATTTCTCACCTTTTTGTACTCTGCCCAATTCTGATCATCCTTGTTTCTCTTGAATGTGTCATACTTCTTATTTCTCATCCTAATTGCCTCGAGAATATCATCATTTATCCAGGGTTCTGTCCTCTGTTTAACTCTTACTACTTTAAAAGGGGCTAATTTGTCTACAACTTCTAAAAACATACATTTAAATGAGCACCATGCTTTATCAACTTCCATTGCAACACAGCAGACCAGTTTATTAAATTCAAGCAGTCATCAAGTGCTGCTTTGCTATACCTTTTCAGCGACCTGATTCTTATAGAGCTATGACAATTGAGCACTGCTTTCTTGATCTTTCGAGTACAGAAAACAATAGAATGATCACTCAATCCATAATTAATTACCCCACTTTCTGTTATCCTAGACTTTTCTGACACTAGAACAAGGTCAATAATAGTTTGAGTGGAAGAACAGACATGTGTTGGTTCTTTGATCAGCTGATGTAAACTAAATGAGCGACAAAAATTCATTAACGCCTTATAGCCAGAAAGGTCAGTTTTTCGAATATCAGTATTAAAATCTCCTATCATGATAACTTCCGATTTGACAAAGTCCATACACTTTGAGCAAACTTCTTTCAGAATTTCATAAAACATTGTTTTGTCAGGTGGCCTGTAACATGCTCCAACTAAAATAGGCTTGCTCTTTGGCTACATAATATTTAACCAAACCGCTTCAATTTGGTCATTATTCAAGTCTGTTCTCTGATTAAAACCAATGTCTGATCTCACATAGACACACACACCTCCACCTTTACAGTTTCGGTCTCTCCTGATTAAAAAATAGTTCTCTATTTCAATTTCAGCATCCTTAATGGAGTCGTCCAGCCATGTCTCGGTAAAACAAAAAAGTCCCACCTTATTGCTGTTACTGAGGAGACGTATCTCTGTGATTTTAGGGGAGAAGGTTTCTGATGTTAAGATGGAGCAAGTGAAGTCCCCTCGTCGAAAGGAATGAATCCACATTTGGCTTAACCTTGCAGGCATCCTCCAAAACCGCATAGGGTGACTGAACTGAACAGAGCTGTGGGTCAGAATTCATGGGTTTTTTGCACTCATCAAGGGATACCGTTGTGTTTCCCAAGCCCAGCTCTGTTCTCTCAATGTCTCCATGGATTCCTTCACCTAGGTCGGCTACACTCATGGACAGATGTTTGCTCCCATCACTGCGTCGACTGGAAGGCCTACATGCCATCACACATGTCACACTTTCCATCGCATTCCTAGGTCCAAAGTCGGGCATCGGACCGGGACATTGGTGTATATCCCCAGACAATAGCAGGCACATACAAGAAGGCGCACATACAGTATCTGAAGGCGAAGCACTGCTACTTGGGCGGATTGATAACCGCAGCACCTGAGACGCGTCGTGGTGAGGAGCAGAGAGTTCGTTCAGAGTTTGGGTAACAGAGTCAGCAATTTATAAATAGTAAAAGCGTAGTTTACAATCATGGGTTTTCGCTGTATTGTAAAGAGCTGTGACAATAAACAGGGGAGACCAGGTAATACCATGATGTTTCATAGAATTTGATACCAAGTAAAAATCATCTGAAATTTCCTCAAAATCAGCCATGATCACCATTCACGTCCGCTAATAGATAGTTAGTCACGTTGGTTTTGTTGACAGAAGAAACAACGGCGCGTCAGGTGCTGCGGTTATCACTCCGCCCAAGTAGCAGTGCTTCGCCTTCAGAGAGTTCCCAGTATTTATATGGTTAAAATATGTCTGTGTCTCATGTAACTTTGTTTTTTGTACACTCACTTTTGTGACTATACAAATCACAACATGTAAATAGGAAAATGTTTGTGTTATTTTGTCACTTATTTGGATTAGTATGCTAGCTGCAACCATTTACATCAAATATTTCCATTTTGCTGCTAAACTTCACATTGAACGAGCGCTGCTGCGCGCCAAATAGCGCAATAATTCTGACTAATATAGTAATTTTGCTTGGAAAATTAATAGGCTATGCGGTATTTTATAACACCAGAAATATCTTCTAATTATAATCATTTATCTTTAGGATGTTGGATAAGTTGCAGTGAACTTATAGCTCATTACACTCATATATTTTATACTTAAAATAATAATAACAATTGAACAGAAGTTATTCAGGGAATATTTTTTTTAAGAAACCAAATATAATAAAGATACAAAATATAGTTTTGGGTTTAGGACCTAAGCTACTTAATAAAGATGACTTACTGTATACTTATTTAGAATGCTGAGAAATTTAGCTTTTGAAGCAATAATAGGTTTTTTTTGGAGAAAGCAAGAATGTTTGGTTAGATTTAGTTTATACAGTACATTATGGAGAGGATAACATGAAAAATGAGCAAATTATACATTTTGAAAAGATATGTGCAACTCTAAAATCAAAGAATATTCCATAAAATAAAAGAATATAAGACTACATAAAACTAGAGAGAAATGTATTCATAAATCTTTAAAACTATCTAATTAAATCTTAGGCACAACACATTCAGCCAATAAGAAAAGAAAAGTAGGATATATATTGTGTGTGTGTATATATATATATATAGGCTAAAATTATAAATGAGACACTATAGACCTACAAACGTGTTAAATTATATTGTATACTATCAATTGTTTATGTAAAAATTGAAATATATATATATATATATAACAACGTTAACAAACATTTCATATACATTTTCACACGTTTGTAGGTCTATATTGTCTCATTTATCATTGTAGCCTTATTTGAGTTGTTTTTATTTATTGTATATTTATTTTTGGACTGATAGTGGTTAATAAAGTCAAATAATGGTATGAGAGAGTGTCAGTCATTGTGTTCCTATTGGTCAGTGTTAGAGGATCTGTGTATCAGGCTTAGCCTGACAGTTAGCCTGCCCTGGACCAGGCGAGTTTCCCAGCATAAGTTGCCAGAGTAACTGAGTTTGAACTATTTTATGTTTGCTTTATGAAACATAATCAACCGACAATAAGTCTGACTAACCAAAATAAGCCTGGCTTGTATTCTAATCTTGTTTAATGGAACAACCCTCAAGACGTGATAAACAATGTCAATAAACTAAACACAAACCTAAAGCAATAATACTTTCCTTACATAAACATAACTATTATCGAATGCTACATTTGGAATATATAAAATTGACCCGTACGTTGACGTTTACGTTTATGGGACTTGTCTTTGTCGACAGAACCAGCTGCAATCGGTAAAGAATAATTGTGTTCCATAATGACTGCACAAAACAAGCTAACATTTGTTGCTTAATAGACACTACAACTACAACTTCCGCATTCGGATACACCCTAAGTGCACTTGCGCCATTAGCTTTAGAACATGAGCTTAGATTATTAAAATAGGTCCCCATGTTTTGTACTCTCCAGCGTTTCAATATCATCCATGGCTTTATCTCACTGCTTTTGACTGCTATTCAAGACATACGACTGTGGTCCCATATGCAGGGTTTGAGATATTATTCTAAGAGTTCAAAATCCTAAACTCTACCTTAACCTGCAACAGTGATCAGAGAAGATGATTTTGATTTCGTTGTCAGACTGATGCAGATTTCACACAGTTTTTTTAGTCCCTGGTGTCGGGGTCAGAGGATAAGAGCAAGTTCATGCAGAGAGATTTTAATGTTCAAAGTTTAACCTTTCATGACATTAATGCAGAACACACTGAGTACTGTAGATCAATGAGATGGTATAGTCAGACAATATCTCGTAAATATGTAACAGCTGTGTGACTCCTGGCAGCAAACACTCACCCACACAGCTGATTAAAGCCATATGCATGGACCATTAGAAGGGTGTGCTCAGAGACTTCTAAGAGAGTTTAAGAAAATAACTATAGAGAGAATGAAAGACTGCATTAGAATCAAAAAGTTAATGGTAAAGAAAGTGGACAACTGCTTGAAAGTAGGTGATGCATTAAAACTCTCAGTGATTGCTAACAGCATAGCAGAGTCTGTCAATAAACTGTTTTTGAAATGAGTAAAATCTGTGCTGAACCAATCACCGTCGATCACAGTGAGATGCATGCTCTGATGTCATGATGATATATGCCAAAAAACTCACGATGATGAGGCGGCCCTGGCAGGTGGAGCAGTTGATGGGATGGGAAAGGACTTGCTGATGACAGCTAAATGCTCATTGGTTTAAAGGGCACCTATTATGGAATTTTGAAATGTACCTTTCATGTAGTGTGTAACATAGATCTAAGTCAACAAAAACATCCTGCAAAGTTTGAAATATGAAAGTGCACCGTATATAAAGTTATTGTCTTTCAAAAGTAAGAGTCGACTCTGAGTCATTTTTATGAATCGTTAGAAGACCGAAGCTTTTTCTCTGACTAGATGACGTCAACTTGTCAAGTTATTTGAATACGACAGCAGGGAAAACTGGAAAACATCATGGCGACGAGACGCTGTGTTCTGAAGTGCGACTCAAAAGCCAACTTTTTTCATCTGCCCAAGGAGGAGCATTTGAAGACTAAGTGGCTACAATTCATATAACTATACCACAGAAGAGCCTTGTGCTGTTGCCAGTAATTTACTGTTAATTGTACAGTTCTTTACTATAATCTACAGTATGTTACTGTAAAAGGGTCATTATAAATAATAAAAAATCAAATATTGCCACTTGATGGCTCGTCCGTGTATCTTTTGGTCATTTGATTTCCTGTTTGGAATGGAATAATGAGAAATGAAAAACAGCTCGTTTATTCGTTTTTTTATTTAGTTTAAAAAAACGAAAAATTAGATTTTGGCTTGTTTTTTCATTTTTTGTTCATTTGCACACGTGGGCGGCGCTGAAACACCCCTTTCATTTGATTGGTCAAACCGCTCCGCCTTGAGTATGAGCTTTTCTTTCTGTCAGGCAGAATAAGATTCAGTACGAGTGTGGCACTAACTTTATTGCACTTTAATAAAATAATGACTGAAACCACCACTCACTGTTAACTACGCATAATATTTGAAGCAAAAATATGGTCACGTAATTTGTGCTGCTGCGACTTGCAATATCAAACATAGCATAGCAACACAGCATAATAATTTTTTTTGTTTTTTAAACTAAACAAAAAAACGAATAAACAAGCTGTTTTTTATTTCTCGTAATTCCATTCCAAACAGGAAATCAAATGATCAGATGATACACGGACCACCATGGCTCAAGAAGCTGTAATTGTTCAAATAATATTGTTTTATTGTAAAATGTAAATAAATTGTAATTCTAAAGTGTTTTTTAAGTGTAATATTTATGTAAAGGCTATAGGGACAGAAAAATGGACATTTCCATAAAATTACCCAAAAATGCACGGTATTATTTTAAATAGATTTTAAATTCCTGGGAACAAACATCTCACAGGACCTCACATGGTCTGTTAATACCAATGCCCTGGTGAAAAAAGCACAGCAGCGACTGTACTTTTTGAGGACACTGAGGTGAGTCAATCTGTAAAAGGAACTGTTGCTGTCTTTTTACAAGTGTTCTGTGGAGAGCATCATCACCTACAACATCTTGGTTTAAAAGCTGCACTACTGCTGATAAAAAGGCTCTGGAGAGAGTCAGGAAGTCAGCACAGATCATTATAAGGACACAGCTTCCCTCACTGACTGACATATATAGAATCAGATGTCTGTGTCGTGTAGCACGCATAATCCAGGACTGTTCTTACACAGGAAACAGTCTGTTCACACTGTTGCCTTCTGGGAGGCGCTACAGGTCCATTCGGGCCTGCACCTCTAGACTTACGAACAGTTTTTATCTAAGTGCCATAAAATTATTAAACTCATCAATGAACAAAGTATCCGGACTGTGCAATATATATTGCTTATGGGAGATTTCTGCTGATACTGTGGCTGAACTTCGTCAGGCAGCGGATCTTTCTCTCCGGGCCACCAAGGAGACGGCTAGGTCTAGCGGCCGGTCTATGGCAGCCCTGGTGGCCACGGAGAGGCATTTATGGTTGAACCAGACCCAAATGAAAGAAAAAGAAAAGTCATTTCTCTTGAACGCCCCGCTTTCTGCTGCGGGCCTCTTCGGTGACGCAGTTAATACTGTCATCGAGAGGTTCCAGGAAGAGAAAAAGCAGGCGGTGGCGTTTCAAAAATGTATCCCCCTGAAAGTCAAGATTCCCGGGGCTGCTGAACGTAAGGGGCTGCCCCAGCCGTCGAGTAGTTCCTCAAAAAGAGTGCAACAGAGACAGAGCACCGCATCTCGTGGTGGAGCTCCTTTGCTCCGCATGATCATGAGTTCGCGACGGTGTTTTCTCGCCCTGGTCATGTGGAAAGAACTTTGGTTCCTGTCCCAAGGTCCCGTGCTGGGAGCTCCTTGTCGTCGCGTAATGCTAACGATGGATGCTTCCCTTACGGGCTGGGGGGCGATCATGAGTGGTCGCCCAGCTCAGGGTCTGTGGCAGGACCATCATCTCTCGTGGCACATAAACTGCCTAGAAATGTTGGCGGTGTTTCGGGCTCTGATACACTTCCTCACAGACCTGAGGGGCCACCATGTGCTTGTCCGCTCAGACAACACATCGGTGGTCTCTTACATAAACCATCAGGGGGGTCTGCGGTTGCGCCCACTAGCTCGTCAGATCCTTCTTTGGTCCCAAGGGAAATTTTTGTCTTTGAGAGCGATTTATCTCCCGGGGTATCTGAATCGGGAGGCAGACATCCTGTCGAGGCAGGGGCCGAGGCCCGGGGAATGGAGACTTCACCCCGATGTGGTGGAGCTCCTTTGGGAACATTTCGGTCGTGCCGAGGTAGACCTATTTGCTTCCAGGGAGACATCACATTGTCCTCTGTGGTTCTCTCTCAGCCATCCAGCCCCATTGGGGTTGGACGCTATGGTATGCTATGCTTTTTCTCCGATTGCTCTGCTCCCAGGAGTTCTGGAAAGGGTTCGCCGGGACGGAGTCAGCCTACTCCTGATAGCCCCGTTCTGGCCGGCCCGAGTGTGGTTTTCGGACCTTGTGTCCCTCCTCGACGGCTCTCCCCTGGAGATTCCGGTCAGGAGGGACCTACTTTCTCAGGTGAGCGGGTCGATCTTTCACCCCCGCCCAGAGTTATGAAGACTGTGGGCTTGGCCTCTGAGGGGGCTCAGCTCCTAGAATCCGGTCTCTCGACTGAGGTCGTTGAGACCATTCTCCAGTCCAGAGCTCCCGCTACAAGGAAGTTATATGCCGTGAGGTGGAAACTTTTCACCTCCTGGTGTGGAGAGTGCCAACAGGACCCAGTTCGCTGCCCGGTTGGTACAGTGCTGGAGTTACTGCAGGACCGTCTCTCCACGGGGGTTATCCCACTCCACACTGAAGGTATACGTGGCGGCCTTGGCTGCTTACCACGTCCCTTTAAGTGGAGTTTCTCTTGGGAGACACCCACTTATATCTCGCTTCCTTCGCGGCATATTGAGGCTGAGGCCAGCAGTACGCACGAGGGTACCATCATGGGACTTGGCCTTCGTCTTAGAAGGTCTCTCCCTAGCTCCTTTCTAACCCCTTGAAGAGGTTTCCGAGAAGTTCCTTACTCTTAAAACTATTCTCCTGCTTGCTATTTCGTCTCTCAAGAGGGTTGGAGACATTCAAGCACTCTCGGTTGCTCCCTCGTGCCTGGAATTCTCACCTGGTATGGCTAAGGCTTTTCTCTATCCGAGGCCAGGCTATGTTCCAAAGGTTCCAACTACCCTAGTTAGACCTGTCATACTGCAGGCTTTTTGTCCTCCTCCGTTTCTGACGTCGGACCAGGAGAAACTTAATTTGCTCTGCCCAGTTAGGGCCCTAGATGCGTATGTCCACAGAGCTGCCCTGTGGAGGAAGTCTGAACAGCTGTTTGTTTGTTTTGGGCCACCTAACAAGGGGTGCCCTGCATCTAAGCAAAGGATGACCAAGGGGTGGTCTAGGTCATCTCACTTGCTTATGAGTCGGCAGGTCAGCCTTCACCTTTGGCTGTACGGACTCACTCCACCCCTCCTTTCGAGAGTTTCTCTTCAGGACGTCTGTGATGCGGCAGGCTGGTCCTCACCGCACACGTTCGTCAGATTTTATAGTCTCGATTTTAGCTCCACTCCTGGGGTGCAAGTTCTTTCGTCAGCCTGTGTGCCTTGATTACACACTACAGAGACTTGCTCGTATGGCGACGTGGGTATTGCGTTCCCACCGTGTTTCCACGCAGCGGTAGTTCCCTGAAGGGGAACGTCTCGGGTTATGTATGTAACCCTAGTTCCCCGAGGGAATACTGCCATAGTCCCAGCATCCCCGTGATCGCTTGCTTCAGTAACTTTGAAAGCATCCCCGTGATCGCTTGCTTCAGTAACTTTGAAGCTGTCGAAGCTCAGGGGTGCTTTATAGTTTCCTGGTCGATGACGTCACCCGCCTATGACGTTCCGTCTCTCTATTGACTGATTTCATTCATGCTTCAGACGCACTACGCTGGAGGCGTTCCCACCGCGTTTCCACGCAGTGTCCGTTCCCCTCTGGGAACTATAGGTTACATACGTAACCCGAGATGTTTAATGGAAACTGGTATGATACTGTCAGAATTTTACCTTTTTTTACAGCAAGGGTTACCAGTGTGGGAAATTAAGTATTTTGGGTGTCTGTGTTCATCATATTAATGTTTTTTTATATATAAGCAACAAAACAGAACAACAGAACAGAACACTGCTGGCGGGAAATCATTTGTTTTTCATCAATTGTTCAATAAATCTTTATACAAGTTTTCAGGTTTCAAATGCAATATAGAAAGAATGGACCTTGTTTGAAAAAATGGCCCTTCTAAACCTCTGTCCACTATATCCGTATACCTTTGATGATCATAAAGTGTCAGTTGCCCCTAAATGTCAAAAATCACAAATAAATGATTATTATTTATTTATTTATTTTTACAAATCCCCCCCACCACCACCACCACCACCACCACCACCACCACCACCACCACCACCACCACCAAACTAAGCCACTGAACATTCAGCCAATTTGAGCCAACATTTATGTGCTTCCCAAATCAGAAGATCTGTATAATCTGTGAAGAAACACAGTAAGCAACATATTTAAACCATGCCGCTTTTTAGACAGTATATACATTTTATTGTAATCAAATTCTGCCTAATATCTTTAGGCAAATTTAGATTTTTTTTTCATCTGGAGTTTTGAAAATCGTTCCACGGGTGTAATCAACGGGCAAGTAGACGGTGGAAAATGGTCATGTATTACTAAATCTTTTGAACAAAAAATGTAATATAAATTACAAGAGAATCACAAATGATGTAATAATTTAAAAAAATTAGGACTTGACTTTAACATACATTAACAAAATACTTTCACAAAGCAATTTTTATTAAAAACATAAATACAATGTTATAATGTAGCATGTTTATTTTCTGTATGAATCAAATTTTCACCTGTTTTCCCTCCTTTGTCTCCACGCTCTCCCTTCTCTCCTTTCTGTCCTCTTTCTCCTCTCATACCTGCAGGTAAATCAGAGAGTTTCATTCAAAATTTATTATTTTGTGATCAGGGGAATGATGAAAATTATACAATTTGCAAGTTGCAAGGAGCATGAGCTCTGAGAACCAAGTCCTGGTGGGTCAATACTGCACTACCCAAAGAACCTGTTCTTCGTCCTCCCTGACTTTTCACAACATCTGTGTAATACCAATAGCACTAGCAACTCGAGGCAATTGATATGCCAATGTAGGTCCAGTGAGATGGGTTGGGAGACACTAGACAGGCCTCTAACTCCAGAGGAACAACCAGTGAAGCGGAGCAAAGGCGGCATTTTAGGAAGCCGATTCTGTGGCTGTGGGTGTACTGGAATACCTCCCTTGCTCCGTAAACTTCAACTGGAACTGGCCAGTGATGGATGAGGAAGCTGTGCATCCTTGAAAAACACCACGCCGACCTGTGGCTTTGCGTGGGTCACAGACAGATTGAGAAGGCAACAAACTTGCATTCAATATGTCCGAGCTGCAGACTGTGTGACCCAAGAAATTAGGAAGCAAATTTAGATGCAGCTGCCACTTGGGCTATTGGCAGAGCCATTTGAAGGGATGCTTCAAAGCTTTCTTGGGGTTCATCTGATGAGCAAGCTACGTTGTATTTCCTCCAGAAGCTCGACGCTGTGGCCGGGCTATAGACTCGGACTATGGCGGAGATTGTGTGGCTGTCACAGGTAGATGCCTTCTACAATGCGCAGACAGAGCAGGGGTGGGGGGTTGTAGGTGGAATCACGGTGAAGGCAGATGTATGTCTGCTTCTTAAAGACCCACTCCGATGAAAATCATGTTTTTCTAGGTGTTAACATGTTCTTGTGGCATTTTTCTGATGTTAGAGAACATATCTTGAGAAAAATAAGCTCAAAGTTGTATTTCTGAGTATTTCTACATTCAAATGACTGTGAATCAGTAGCAGACGCTAAAATGCCGTCTAAAATAGACTGGAGTTGTGACGTAGTAACTCCACTGGGCGGGGCTAGTTAGTTAAAAAAGTGAACTCTCTGTTAACTTAACTTCATCTGTGTTAAAGCGATGTAGATTATAATGTAATGTAATGTAATGCGTTTTACAGAGGCTTTTTTGAAGTTGTGTTTTGTGTTTAATTTTACTCAGCAGCAGGGTCAGATACACACACACACAAGCCATTGCATGTCATTGTGAACAGAGCTCCGATAGTGGCGCTGAAATTGGAACACATGCTGTAACAATAAGTCACTTTCACCGTCGAGTTTCGCCTGTCGCAGTCGTTTGTCCCCTCGGGTGTCAAGCCCATCACTCGTGAGAGAGTCAGTCAGTTTTTCAGATAGAGCGGTGACATTACTAAATATGTCCTTATTGATCACTGTGGGAGGGATGAAATATTGAGGCGAAGTCGAGCTGTTTTTTACCGCGACGTCTCGGAGTGAAATAATGATCGGTGATCAGAGCTCTCAGCAACGGGGAGAGGGAGGGTCGTCTCCGTGCCAACGGCTCCGCCCACAACGCAGAGGCGAATTGCTAATGAACTACTGCCGCTCTGCTGAAGCGAAGTCCCAGAAAGCAGCACAGGTTTTGAGATTTTGGGTCAGACCCAAACACAAAAGGCAGAGATCGTGGCCATCCAAGTACAATAAATATTGACCGCACCCAGAAACACACAAGGCAGAAGGGCATCTTTAAAAAGACGCTCTCTGTCTGTGTTTGCTCTTTTAGGGAAATCTGCTTTTTTATTGCTGAAGTGCCCTGGGGAGCTCTTTGCACTTATCTGTGCTTTAGAGAAGGGAGAGAGACCGCTGCAATGTGTCGTGTACAGCAGCTTCGATCGAAGATTCCCTTGTGTAGAGGTGAATGGAAAGAGTGACTGCATACCGCTGTTGGAAACTCAGAAGCAAAGACCAGGAGACTTGGTTGTATCTTCAGCAGGATTCTTTATTGAGAACACGAGCTGTCGGTAGCTGCTATCAACAAATCTAACTAAGGGAACTTTACATGGTATCTTATACCTTTCAAGGGGAAGGGATTTACATGGAGACACTCTGAACAAAGCATGTAAATTAAGTACAGGAGTCCCAGCCTTGATCTCATCAGCATAACAGTGTCATTCAAATGCATAAATGCTAATCAAATCAGCCTGACAGTATCACTCATACCTTCACATTATCATAGCTTAACTTGGGACAATGACACTGTTCAGGAGGTGCATAAAGACAAAAGATTAATGTCAGACACACTTGAAAAAACACAACTTGAAAAAAGTTGAATTGACTGATTTTGTTGTGTTGGTTCAGCAAACTTCCACCTGGGTTGCTTGACTTAATCTTCTTTGAATCTCATCATCTATGCCTCACAATATACAGAACTTTCTCAGTTTATATTTTGGAACCTAGATGTAACATTTTATACATTTGTCATACAACACCGCTCAGCTATATATACCCGTTTGTCAGGGGAGTTGCCTGCAAATTCTATTCACCAATTCTTATTTGCCTTTTCTCAAAGCATCAGAGGAGTTTGAGGCTCCCAACTGTGACCTTTAGTGTCAGTACATTGACCCAACGTCAAGGTGACTGACAGGGAACACCAAATTCCAAGTGTCTGTTTCAGTGAATTCTGGTAATAGTGGTGAAATAAAGAAATAAACTGTGGTTTCTATGTATTTTAACAGATTTTAAGATTCAGTCCAATTTTCTTGTAACTACAATCATTTATAGATCATCTGTGGGCGCAAATTCAATATAGATCAGGGGTACTCAAAGGGCAGCCCCGCATAGCGTGAATATAAGCCAGTGTGATTTTAATTTTGCACTTTGCAAATGTGTTTGTCACTCCTCCTGACAAGTAGCCTCTTAATAGCACAAAAGAACTAGCTATTTAAAAATGATATTTAGAATATATGTCAGTCATACACAGCCACAGTCTCACTCTTCTGGTCTGTAGTAGTCAGCAGCAGTCTCTGCCAATTCACACTGATCTTTACCAGCTGTTTGTCACATGCTGTGAAAACATGACGCATCTATTGCAACGGACCACAACCAGTGTGGTCACATATCTTGTGAGGCCCAAGATCGTAGTGGATGTAAGTGAGGATGATTCTATTACAAAAACAAGGTTCTAAGGTCCAATAAACACCAGAATGAGGCAATGAAAATAATGATAAATGGGTGGATTGTTTTGGTGGAAGTTGAGGAAAGATGAAGAGCGAGTGGAGGATGGTGTGGTGCTCTGGAGAACATTAGGGGAAATCATTATATGTTTTGGAAGGTGTTTAAGGAGCACCACATGTTCGGAGAATGAGATCAGTGAGTTGCAGTTTGAGCTCAGACTGAAATTAAAATACAGAGTGAAAATAGAAACATAGAAGTAAGTAAAGCCTGAAGTCAGCTAGCTCTTTTACCAGCCTAAAACCTTACACCCCGTCCAAACCAAGTTTCTAGTGACAAGTGAATTGTCCGTTCACAATGGACACAAAACTGTTGTGTGGCATGACACATTCATAGTAAATAAGAACATATTTGATGCTTTATGTAGAGTAAAGGATGTCTATATAATACCAAGAGAAAGCTATACCATCTATCTTAGCATTCTCATTAATCTCAGTGTGGGAGTTTGCAATTTAAAATCTACCTATATCTGTTTGCTAATTGTTTTTAGTCAAACACCTGAACCTGAAGGTCATGAAACTTATAATTCCAGAACTAAAGGAAAATTACATCATGACATCATGTTTGAAACACACAGTCCGCCTTTACTTATTTCTATACTGAATTGTGACAGCCTCTACATGAAAAAATAAAGAACCCCCTAAAAAGAATATCACATAAATAGAATCTTATTTTCTTACTACACATTCCTGGTATAATTGTAAATAAAA
Organism: Phoxinus phoxinus; assembly: GCF_949152265.1. Lineage (NCBI taxonomy): Eukaryota > Metazoa > Chordata > Actinopteri > Cypriniformes > Leuciscidae > Phoxinus > Phoxinus phoxinus. Next base: position 13,809,782 of record NC_136891.1, on the reverse strand, counting down.
TGTCAAATTAGAATAGTAAAATGTCTGAAAACACATTTCATGTTGAGTAGACAACATAAGTACATAATCACTGCCTCTTAAATAAAGCAACATGTAACACATAAATCAATGTTTCTAGATATTCTCCTGGACTAAAGCACATGCTCTACTCTTCAGCACAATGGTTACCCCAAAAAACTACATTTTACAGTAAACTATATACCTGTTTTTAACTTACAGTTTATTACTGTTGAAATACATTTTGTGGGTGTGTCCACACTGTTAACCCTTTCAACTCCAGAGGAAAATCCGCACTACAAAGAGTAACTGAGATAATTAAGCGAATATGTAAGTGATTGTTGAGCATTAGTGATGAACACCTGCTGTTAACAAGCAAAATCACTGAAGGAAAGAGGAACTAGAGAAACACAAGTACTACAACTGACTTCCAGCCATTACACATTATTACACTTATTATTCACATATTCACCAGTATGACTTCTACAGAAGTTGTTATTGCAATGTTTAATTGAAAATGTTTGGTTTGAAGTTACTATGATGGAGATCAGTGTTTGCTTTAGCTGGGCTCCTGACCCTTGACCTTTTTTACATTAGTTTTTCTCTTGCAGTTTGAACTGTGTTATGGCAAGCACACACACACACACACACACACTCTCTCTCTCTCTCTCTCTCTCTCTCTCTCTCTCTCTCTCTCTCTCTCTCTCTCTCTCTCTCTCTCTCTCTCTCTCTCTCTCACTCTCTCTCCTCTCTCTGTGAATGCTGTTTGTTATATTGATGATGATGACAAAATCATAATATAGCCTGTTAATTCCCTAATCTCATTCAGTTTAATCTTGTATCAAAAGTGTTACATTAACACCAAAGTGAAGCTTCAAGCTACATCAATCAGTTACAATTACCATTGTTTTAAACACATCATGCACAACACATCTCTGTTAATTCTCAACAAGTACTTTTGTACATGTATGAAATAAATAATGTTAAACTGGTTTGTAAACTGGTTCTTGTATTCCCTTTCAAGAACGGTCACTTCGTATTGCGTAGCTATACGAAGTGGGGAAACTTATTTCCTCAGATTTATTGAAGCTTAAAATGTAAAGCGCATTGCAGCTGCACAGTGAGAGACTGGCTCACTCATTGGCTGTGCTGCAGCAACTGCACATCCAATGGCGAAGACATCAGAAACTGCCAAATAGGGCGTGGCAGAGCCTATAAATGAGCCCGAAATTCACCATTATAGCAGATTTTCTCAACTTCAGCGACAAACTCCGTCACTGTGTCCTCCGGAAACTTTGAAGCTATCGCCGTCGAAACACGCCTTCTCTGCAAGAACGAGCCTTTGCACAGCAGACTGCGCCCTTCTCATCTGAAGCCGATCAACATATATCCTTTCTATTATTACTGTTACGTATACAGTCTGAGAGCTGAACGAGCGTTGTTACAAATGCCTCGTTCTAAGTGTGCCACGTGTGGATCCCATCTGCACGAGGACGACGTGCACTCGGAGTGCGGTTCATGCCTGGGGCTTTCCCATGCTGAAGCCGCGCTCTCTCTTTGAGGGTATGCCTGTTTCGGTGCTGCAGACGTGTCTAGCTCTCGCGAAAGATGGCGACGATGCACCCCCCACTCTTCCGTTTCCCGCACTACTTATGCCAAGGAAGAAGAAGCATCGCAGACAGCGTGAGCCAGAGAGCATGGAGATTAGCGAGCCCACGCCGGCCACGTCCTCGCGTGCCTCGCTTTCTCCAGGTCTAACACCATCACCGGCCCTGTTTTTACAGACGGACCATCATTTGTGTGATGGGTAGGTTTGGGGTAGGGTTAGTGTAAGGGGAGATAATATACAGTTTGTACAGTATAAAAACCATTATGTCTATGGAGAGTCCCCTCAAAGATAGTGAAGACGTGTGTGTGTGTGTGTGTCAACATAAATGTCTAACCTTTTGGTCCCTCGGGCCCAATATCTCCTTTTTCTCCGTTGTGTCCATCCTGCCCACCTCGTCCTGCCAGTCCACGAGGACCCTGAATGCCCTTTTCTCCTGACAAGCCTGACAAAAAAAAAAAAAAAAAACGTTTCTTTAGGATATATACTCAAGACAAATGACATGAGCTGGGTTGTGTTCATACATGTGATTGATTTAGAGGCTATAGCTGGTCAGTCAGTTGCTGGTGATGATGTGTTTTGGCTGTGCTTCTGTGTTGTGTGAGTGTGGTACTACACCTCTTATTCCCGTCAAACCAGGCAGTCCAGCTGGTCCCAGGGGCCCCACATCGCCCTTCTCACCCTTTGGTCCTGGGGGTCCTAAAAACAGAACAACAACATGTATGAACAATTCTGTATGAAATTCGTATGTTCTGTATAGAAAATGTGAATTACTGGAATTTGTCATTAATGTCACAATACCTAAAATAGCTGAATTTTTAATTTACAGATATAATTTGTAATTTTACAGAGTTTTGTGTACAATTTAAAATGAAAGATGATCGTAAAAAAATCATTATTTTCTGTAAAATTCTCAAACATTTGCTGAAGCAGCAGTGTTTATTCTTGCCTTGTAAATGCATTTAATTTCATGATATTTATTATTTATTTAATGTTCAGAAGAGAAGTGAATTGCACCTAAACCTGAGTTGACAGAGAATATGTATGAGCTTCGTGAGACCGCTGAACCGGATTTAAACCAGGTTGGTTTTATCTGGATTTGTGAATCTCAGAGTTTGTTCAACTAGTTTCATGCAACAGGCCTCTGCTTTTAACAAGCAGAGTCACTGAAGAGACAGAAGAAGAAGAAAAAAACTAGGAGAAAAAGTGTCAGCAATGGAGCAATGGACAGCAATGGTGTCGCAAACAAACTGAAAATAAAAGAACTGGATCTATTTCCAGTCAGTGAATACTTTAAGAGGATAAGACATCCCAACATGCTTGGGAGTGTCAGACCAACTGCAGCAAGAAGCAATTAAAGACATTTACAGATTAATTTAGGCGAAATGGCTGAAAAAGCACATACATTAACTAAAAATAAGATTTAATGGATTATCACTTTCGACCAATAGGTGGCGTAGTTACAAAATTGATGTGATGTGGTCAGAGTGAAGTGACAATGACATACAAAGTTTGGTGTCAATATGTCAAGGCATTGCAGATATAAAGCCTGAAGAGTAATTTTGGCATCATGCCTCAAATTTGCCGCTGCGGTATACAAAAACGGTTTCGTCTATCGACACGAAATCCATAACTTTTACTCGGCACGGTCTGAAGATGACACGATCCGATTTTGGTGAAAATCGGACATTCGTTATAGGAGGAGTTTGAAAAAGTAGGTTTTAAAAGAAAATAAAGATGGCGGACAGGAAGTTTGACTGACTATGGCAAAATTGGTATCTATGTTTTCAGCATAACCCAAGGAATCTATTAAGATCAGTGTAATTACAATAGGCAAATTTATTCAAAACTTATTAGCATTTTTGGAAATTTTATTATAACTTTTGACCAAAAGGTGGCGCTCTCTGGAAATCTTTTGAGTACCTTCAGGGCATTATGCTGATGGCACAATCTGAGTTTCGTAATGTTACAGCAATGCATTCATTAAGTATAGCATTTTACATCACAAAACTGTATTAAAGTCAATGGGAATTTCATGTTTTGTTCTATTATAGCGCCACCAAGAGGCTCAATCCCACCATTTTTTATGTGTCCTCACAGTGAGCCCATACATATGTGTCAATTTTGGTGAAAAATATCTCAATCCGCTTCGGAGTTATAGACATTTATGTGAAAAAACACGTCAAAAATGACTGACACATTACTTTGATTGAATTTTACTACCACTTACTATCAATATTTTCGCATTTGGCCATTGGAGTACAGCTATCGACCTATGTTTCCAAACTTCTGACGGTGGTTTCGTCTCGATTGAACCAGCGGTTTCGAAGATATCACCAAATGTTTTATAAGCGCTAAATTACAACGCTGGACAAACCATATGCCGAAACCTGGCAAGTCTGGTATCGTTGGACTCAGCAACGATTCAGGAGTCTAAGGAGATGACTGCCGTGAGAATAACTCGACCACACCCAAAGTTATAAGCATTTGAAATTATCCACTAGGTGGCGTTGTTTCAAAACTTCTCAAGCTCCTTCAGGCCATCATGGTGATGACCCATACCGAGTTTCGTAACAATTCGTTCATAAAATACAGCATTTTAGCACATAATTCAAAATGGTCGACAGCCAAAAACAACGATCTGGGAAAATTGGACATCGGATGATTCGGCATGACGCCCTGAATCCAACAAGACCGTTCAGAGGTTATAAGCAAAAATAGCCATTTTTCATATCTCCGGACCAGTAGGTGGCGCTGCGCTGAAACGCTGCATGTAGCCTCAGGTCATGGATGTGATGACATGTACCAAGTTTGGTCTGAATACGATAAAGCGTTGTGGAGATACAGCCTTATGTCTGTTTTTGCAAGTGCTACGTACAATTAATTTGCGTGGTATTCGAGAACGATTAGCAGAGTTTTTATGAATTCCATAACTTTTTGTCGGCACGGTCTGAAGATGATCTGGTTAAATTTTCGTGAAAATCAGAGCAGCGGCCTAGGAGGAGTTTGAAAAAGTAGGTTTTTCAAATGCAATCGAATTGGTTTGAGCCAAGGAATAAGAGGCAAAAGGAATTGTGATTCTAGCCATTATGGTTAAAAAGTTATTAGCATAAACATGAGTGAAACTTTGGACAGTTGGTGGCGCTAGAGGGATTGAGTTGGAGACTCCAAATTGGCTATGGTGACTTTTCTGACTGTCCTCTATCAGTGTGCCAAATTTCACAACTTTCCCGCAAGCGGTTCTATGGGCTGCCATAGACTTCCATGGCGGAAGAAGAAGAAGCAGAATAATAAGAACGGGAACAGATACAATAGGTGCCTCCGCACCTTCGGTGCTTGGCCCCTAACAAGAACTACAACTGACTTCCAGCCATTACACATTATTACACTTATTATTAAAGGTGGGGTATGTGATTTGCAAAACGGCTGGCAGATTTTGAAAATACACAACTCAGATGGTCCTACCTTCTTTCCTTTTACTCCACCCATTCAAAGAACATGGACATGGATGGGGGGAGGGGGGGATGGTACGACCGATTGATTGACGCACTTACTGTCCAATGATTCTAGGTGGTCTTGGAAATGATTGGCTGGAGTTTTTCAAGTCCTGCCCGTTCCACAGATTATTAAATTTCTTAATTTTTATTTCAGTGCTTCTAACTCAGTGGCTGTAAGTGGGTTAGGAATAGGATTTTAAGTGATTTAGAAAAAATGGCCAAAAAAGAGAATTACATACCCCACCTTTAACCAGTATGACTTTATTTCTGTCATACATCAACATAAGTTGTTATTGAGATGTTTAATGGAAAATGTTTGATTTGAAGTTACCATTATAGAGATCAGTGTTTTCTTTGGTTGCGATGCTGATGCTAAAACATTAGTTTTTCTCTTGCTGCTTGAGCTAAGTTTTTGAAAGTCACACTTGTCCCCCCCACACAGTTTGTGAATGATTGCGGTTATATTGATTATGAAGACAAACTCAATTCTCACTCATTCAGAGTTGAATCCTCAATCAAAAGTGTTACATTAGCTCCACTGTGAAACCACAGCAATAAATTAAAATGACTCATTTTTTTTAACACATGCATAACCAAAAATAGCATAACTCGTAGAAACACAGAGATATCACAAATTAGCACATGAATCTCAACAATGGTGGCAATATATATATATATAAATTTTTTATTCATGCAGCAGTGCATGCTGGGAGTTTTATACTATCCTGGAACCTAGCATGCATTGCGACATGAAACTTTTGTAACCATTGTTGAGATTCATATGATGATTGTTGATGTCTGTGTGTCACTGAGTTGAGCAGGAGTTAATACAATTTTATGATTTCAAAATTCTTCGGAAGAACTGATTACAGAAATATTGCTGGATTTCATGTTGTGGCTTATATGATATTACATTAAATACATTTAAATTCTAAACTTATATACAGAAAATCACACATTGATGAGTATGACATCATCACAACAGCAAAAACACCTGATCAACTTACTCTCGACTTTTTCTTGCCATAACTAATGTGCTTTATAAATTCACGGTTACAACAGTCAGAGAGAGATTAATGGTAAAAAGAAAATGTACAAGAAGAGACCAACTAAAGCAAATACTGATCTCCATCATGGTGGCAACAAACTTTATTATTAACTAAATCTCTGTTCATTCTCAACAATAACTTTTGTACATGTATGGAAGAAATAATGTTAAACTGGTTTCACACTCAGTGTGGCTGGAAGTCAGTTGTAGTTCTTGCGTTTCTCTTTATTCGGTTCTTGTTTCTCTGTCCTTCAGTGATTCTGCTTATCAGGTGTTCATCAGTGTCTCGATTCACTCACTTATTTTCATTCAATTGGATTATATTAGTGAACTAATGTAGGGAATAGTGAATGAGGGTATAGGGTGTGATTGGGAAAACAGCCTCTGAGTGTCGATTTTGAGCACTGTTAATTCACAGTATATTCCTGTAGGTATATTCCTGTATATTACTGTTTTAATGGAAAATGGTATGATATTGTTAGAAGTGGGCCTTTTTCTACAGCAAGGGTTAACAGAGTATCAGTAAAAAAAAAAAAAAAAAAAAAAAATCTCAGTAAAAATTGTCCATATTGAGACGATTATATAAAAGGGACAAGCTCCTACCTTGTAATACAGTTAAATTTTTGAGTGCCATGGAGTGCTCCCATTCCTTTAGCCTCAGATCTGCAGTGATGACGTTTAGGATTTCAATCTCATTCCTGATCTGTTCCTCAAGGTGTATTTGAGTGATCCTCATACTTGTGGCATCATGGGACACATTTCCAATCCTCTCCTGTAGTTCACAGATTTTCACCTGGTGCAGACTCACATCTCCACTAAGTGAATGGTTTAATGTCTGCACTGTCCATCCCACCTCCTTCAGACGCTCCTGTAGAGTCTCTACGTTTAACTCCATTGTCTTTAAAACTGCATCCTGTGTTCGGATAGAGCCAGCAGCAAAGGCTAACTCCTCTCCCAGACTGCTGCTGTTCCTTTGACTAGAATGACTGATCATGGCTAGATGCTCCCAGAGTTGAGCCACAGAGTCTGTGGTGTGCTCGGAGAAAGCCTGCAGATCTTTGATGTCACGCTCCAAGCCCTGCGCTAGTCGCCCTGGTCATATTAGTAACAGAAGTGTAGAGCATGTATTAGTCACACTTGCACACGTAAATACATTGTTATGTTGATGTGATGTCCTCAAATACAAGTAATAGGCATATTAGACTCAAATGAGTATTCATGTAGCTCAAACAATAGACCACAGGGATATTAATATGAAGGGCACAGGGAATAAATTAAATAAATGTAAATGCATGGTCCCACTTTATGCTTTAATTACTATTTACTGATCGTTAATATTAGGGACAGGTTTGGTGGTATGCTTAGATTTAAAGGTATAGGGTCAAAATTATAATTATACATGTAATTATGGAAATTAATTATATATGTATTTACATGCAGGCATAAAAAAAAACAAGTATAAGTACGTAAAAATGTGTATGTACACATTAAGTAAATTGTATCAAATTATGAATTAAAATGTTAATAGTAGTTAATGTAGTGTGTAGTAGTAAAGTATTAGTATTTGAACAGGATATTACAATAGAGAATTTCTGCTGTTGTGGGAGAATCTCTCTCAGATGAAGCCACCCGTGGATTTCTTCTTCCCGGACCTGAGGGATCTTTCTCAAGGATTTAAAAATTAAAGCCCACTATAGTCAACGGCAGAGGAAGCGAGGGAGAAGAGGTGGGGTACTTGAAATAATGAGAAAGTGACCGCTGTCTTGCATTCCACTACCGTCCATTTCTTAGTTTGGTCTCTAAGCAATAAGAAAGAGGAATTACACGCACATGTTCGTTTTTAACATGAATTTAGAGACAGTTGTTTGCTTTCAGGACTCTGCTTTCGGACTCTGAAAAAGATCCGTTAATCTATGGATTCAGTGCCATTTCGTACTGATCGTGATGCAGGGCTGACTCATGGAATAAATATTGAGACACTTTATTACGCTGAAGTACTTTTAATAACCACTAATACCGCATTGGGGAAAACTACTAGTCATATATTTAAAAAATTAAGCAAAATTATCTTGCATACTCTAATGCACTTAAGGTATCAAGAGTAAAAGTAAAGGAATTCTGGATACTGCACTCAATACTTGAACATTTTAAAGTGTAATCCGGCAATTCAGGACGCAGCCTATGAATTGGGACACAGCAAACCAGCTCAATTTACAGCTGACCATGGTCTTGGCTAAGCCAAAAATACATGACCCGGCGTCGCCGGGGGTGAAACATCCTCACCATGTCCTCCAGAAAAATATAAAACCTAAAATTACAATTACCAATTCTGGCTCCATAGCTGTTTATTCAATTATAACAAATGAATTATCAGGATGGCAGCTGTCCTCTCGCACAGTTGCTTGGCACCAGGATTGGTAATCGGGAACACCAGGTTGCGCAATTAGGAAATATTATGAAGGTCACATGGTGCGTCCTTTGAAGGATGCAGCCTTCACATTGGGACACAGCTTATATGAGATCAGTGAATCAGACCACTTCATGATGATTATGTCAGCATCAATACATAACCAACATCACCTGATTAATTTTCTCTCTGAATGTCTTGCCATAATCAACATGTCTTATAAACAGCAGCCTGAGATCAACTAATCTTTGAAAGTCAAGAGTCAAGAGTCCAAATAAAGCAAACAATGATCACAATCATGGTCAGTTCATATGAAACAATAAATCATGAACACCTAAACCTCTGTTAATTCTCAAACAAAACTGCAGACATCTGACAGAAATAAAATCAATCTCCTTAGTAATAAGTGAAGCTGGTAATGCTGTTTGTAGAGTTGTTTAATCCTCTGATGAGATCTTGAGAGATTGAATGTTTTTTTATCTTCAGTTGATTTAATCTACGGATGTGGCCGAAGTCAGTTGTAGTTCTTGTGTTTCTGCTCATCTCTTTTCTTTTTTTCTGTTCTTGTTGTTTCTCTGTATTGACATTCCCAGAATTCCCTGCGTGACACTTCACATTTGATGTTATTTCATTTAAATCATTATGTTTCTTCATCTTAGTTTTTGCTATCAGTTATGTACATTTGGGGTTTATATTACATCATATATTGTTAAATGAATGTTTATGGCATTACTTGGAGTCATGTGTGTCACCATGATGGTGTTTTGTATTTGTGTGTATGACAATGTGCACCTTCTTTATATTAAAATGTGTCTCAACTTGTGGAAAACGAATCGTGGTGAACTTTGAATCATCATGTGGTTTGCATTTTTTACTGTCTGAATTATTATGATGGTTATCAATATATTACAAAGGTATAAAGCAGATTTGAATACTTTAGTGGAGCGTTTAGTGGAGTGAGATGTGTTCTTTTAACTTGTATTTCGTCTAAGGCTGTGGCTGAAGTCAGTAAAAATTGCGCTGTTAAATAACAGTAATCTACTGGCAGCTGTGGTTGCCAGCAAAGTACTGTTAATTTACAGCCCTCTACCGTTATTATACAGCTCTCCTTTTTTACAGTATGTTACTGTAAAAAACAATGGAAGGTAACTCATATCATTTGGGAAACCGATTGCTTCAAACAGTTCAAGTTTAAAAACGAGTATTTATACTGATAGTATTGTGAACTTACTTTGAGTCCACTGAAAATGAATATCTCTTAGTATAATACTGCAAACATCCAATGTGTAATCGTGAATGAATTAAAAACATGACATTAACTAGAATCTTTGCAATTCGCATTTAGCGAACAGTAGCACACATGTATGTGCTAAAGTATTTAGCAACGAGATTGTCACTGCATCAGCAACTACAGTTACTGCGTTTAAATAAAGCAACAGGCAGCATAACATCAGTGTTTTTCTGCTCATCTTTGACTGAAGCACAGGCTCTACTCTCCAGCACAATGGTTACCCACAAAACTCATTAATTAAACTAAAAGATATCTCCTGTATCATCTTGTGCAAAACACATAAAACACTTCAGTTTAATATTTATTCTCTTTATCAGTTATTGACTTCGCATAACTTTTTTCTATGAACTTTTACTAATATTTCAGTGAAATTAACTTCTTTTGTATAGTAAATCTGACCGTTAAATTTTACAGAATATTGCTGTTTTTCCTTGATTTTACGGTAATCTACTGGCAGCTGGGTTGCCAGTAAAAGTCTGTTTTTCTACAGTTTTATGCCGTAAATTAGTTTACAGTTGATTCCCGTTAAATTACACTTCACTCTGTTTTTTTTTTACTGACACATTTAACCCTTTAAACCCCACTGCAAAATCTTCAGTTTTAAATGAACACTTGTATGTCCACACTACAGGGTGTTGGAGTAACACTGAAGCAGTGTTGAAGTTAATTATATAATTCAGTGATTAATTAACTGATGATTGAGCATTAGTGATGAACACGTGACAAGGACAGAGGAACAACAAGAAGATACAAAAGCGAAACACAAGAACTACAACTTACTTCAGCCACAGAAGACATGAAATCTCTGAAGATCTCAGCAGAGAAGGATTAAACAACTCTAAAAAATAGCATTACCAGCTTCACTTATTATTAACCAGATTGACTTAATTCATTTTTTCATACGTCTACTGAAATTCCTATTGAGAATTAACAGAGGTTTAGATGTTGTTTTGTTTAATTTGACATTACCATTATGGGGATCAGTGTATGCTTTAGTTGGGCTCCTGATCCTTGACTTTAACATTAGTTTTTATTTGGCTGCTTTAACTGTGTATTTATAAGACACATTCGCTGTGGCAGAAGCAAAGCCAACAAAAACGATATCAAGTGTTGCTGGTCATGTTTTGAATATTATGTCATCACATAATGTTTGTCTCACTGATCTCAATTAGTTTCTAATCACTTATCAAAAATGTCTTTATCAATACAACTTAATTTAGCATTACTACACTATGAAACTAACGCAAAAGACCAAGCACTGCTACGCAATCGGTTGTGAAGGATTTTTAAACTCATCATTCATTAAAAAATTGTGAACTATGGTTTCAGTTAGACACACACAGACATCAAGAATCAGCCAATGAATCTCAAAAATGGTGACAATTAACAAAAAAGAAAAACATAAAATCTGAACATCATACGCTTCTAAAAGTCAACACAAAATCAACAGCAAAAATAAAAGCAAAAAGTACAAATTTAAGAAAATAACCAGACAATTCAGATGGATAATTTATTCATGCTGCAATGCATGCTGGGAGTCATGGCAGATTTGTTTTTTGTACTATGCTGGTACCCAACATGCATTGCAGCATAAAACTTATGATTGTCACCATTGTTGAGATTCGATCTAGTAGTGTATCTTGTCTCTGATCTATTACGCACAGTAGATGGCGGTAATGCTCTTTTTAAGAATGCGAACCGCCAAATAAGCACAAAGAAGAAGAAGAAGAAGATTGTTGAGATTCATACTCCGATTCTTGATGTCTGTGTGTGTGTCTGGCTGATCTGGAAATTCAAAATGTTCTTGGTATAAAGTCTTTTAAAATCAGTCATATTTTCTTAATGGCAAATATCTGAAAAATGTAATTCTGTAAACTTACAGTATCACCAAAATCAAAAATATAAACCATTAATAATAACATTAGACAACAAATGAGATCAGTGAATTGGGCCACTATGTCTTGTGTTTCTTTTTCCTTCAGTGATTCTGCTTGTTATTATCATCTATCTTCAATGATGCTCAATCATCACTCACTTATATTTTAGTTCATGTGTGGACATCTCAGGTTAAACTTCATGATATTTATCTTTATTTAAGGGAGAAGGCCTGGTTTCTAATCAACAAACAACTTTTGTCACCAGATGTCTTTGGAGGGCTTCCCAAACAGCAAAATGTTCATGTAATACTGACTGTCTTACAGTAGCAACATATGAACTCAAGACCTGAACATTTTGGGCCCTATTTTAACGATCTAAGAACATGGTCTAAATTGCACAGTGCAAGTGCACTTAGGGCGTGTCCGAGTCCACTTTTGCTAGTTTAACGACGGGGAAAATAGTTGGCGCGTCCGGCACATGCTGCTGCGCGTCCCTGTGTGTGTAATAAGCAGAGTGTAAGCGCGTGTTGTACCTGCCTATAGGCGCACATTACTAATGCGCTCTTTAAATAACAACATTTTATTTACAAAAAAATATTGCGTCATTGACTTTAGACCAGGTTTCAGTTGGTCAATGGCGCAGTCTATTTCAGTTGCCTCAAAATAGCCACGCGCCAACAATGCGCCTGAACACACCTCGTTTTCAGACCTCGTTTTCCATGGGCGCACAAATGGGCGCAAATGCATTTGCTATTTAAACAACGTGGCGCAGGACGTGAAAATGATAACTGCGTCGGGCTGAAACTAGCAAAAAACACTCATATCACGCCTGGTGCTGCATTGTGCCGGGTGTATGATACGGCCCTTAATTTTTACCATACTTTGTCATTTCTATACATCAATATAAAATAAAAATATGGTAAGAATATTCCACTACAAAATTAATGAAAAAACATGCAAGTAAATTGATGGGTATAAAAATGTGTTTGACTACGTGGGTATAAATAACTTTCTAGACTCTTCTGCTTTGCATTTTGGCAGTTACCTAGCTGTTGCAGCTGTTCGCTATGGTTATGGAAGAGGCTCTCAAGCTTCCAGATGTTCTCCAGAAGGTCGCTTTGGGAGGGGAGTTGGCTAAAAGATCTCTGCAAGATCTCAGTGTGCTCTCCCAGACGAGTCACATTATCCAACAGTGCTTCCTCCCTCTGTGAAGATGCATTGGATTTTGATACTGGAAAGGGATAAATGTTGAAAAATAGTTATTTTAAAATGACCGGTTACAAATCCCACACTGCACAATCTCCAATTATCTGGGCACCTGGATGGTGTTATCCATTGGTAGCCATTCGGATTGCTGCAACCAAGCTTATACATGACTTGCACTAAACTTAGTGCAAGTGCTTTGACACTATGTTCAAGAACTGAGAACAGAGGATTAATGTCCCCCTGGGGTCGACTTACTTAAGTTTAGTCATTAAACTCTAGTGCAAGCTATAATGTGCCAGCCATTCACCTCGTGTACTTCTTGGCATTCGATGATAGGTCCTCTGCTTGTAATCAGCAGCCAAATCGTTAACATTTAAATAGTCTTTTTCAGTGCTAGCAGTGAACAGGTCTCACTGCAGCTTTTATTGACACTGATACCAACCTTAATCTCTGTAGTACCTAAATCTAGATCTGCTTACTTGCTCAACGCTGTCTACCTACATGTTTGCAGTGGCTCTTTATTTGCACTGCAGCAGCAGCAAACTAGTCTGCAATACCACATTCCCAGATTGCAAGGTGACATTGATACAATGTTGAGTTTTGATCCAAACAAAAATGGATTGATATTTCAATGTTTAAAGTATGTTGGATCAGCATTGACATTTTTTTATAAGAGTCGATAGCACACATACCCATGTGTGCTATCAGGGGCATTAAACTAAGAGTGATTTGTAGTTGATGACTGTTTCCCAATCAGAGGGGCATTTTCACCAGCTTTGCCCAATTTGCTCTAATCCATTTTATTCAGGGGTGGGCCTTCATGATTTTAGCAAGTCGGTTGAAAAACACTCATTGCAGTTTGAAAATGCCCACTGATTGGTAAACGGCCATTTTGGTTTTGCATGTGTACTTTTTTTGGCATTTGGCAAGTTTATTTATAGAGCACATTCCATACACTATGGTAATTCAAGGTGATTTACACAGAAAGGAATTAAAATAATCACAAAATAAAAGCAATGAAAATTAACACAGTACAAGGAATTAAAAGAGTAAAAACATGATACATAGATAAACTTCTCATCTGGCCATTGGCCAACACCGGTGTATCATATATATTTTTTTACAGCTGCTTGTTTTACTGTGAGATTCTCCCATGTTGATTCTATGTCTGTTGTATTCTTTCAGCGCGCCTAAGTAATCTATTGGACGTCTCCTATAGATCAGATTTTTCCCTAAAATCGGACAGGAAGAGCTCTAGGAAAGGAATCGATCCAATCAGCACCCCAAAAATTTGTTTGGAGTCCGCACCCCACAGAAATCTACCACAGACTCACATGGTTTCATCTCTCATTTTCCCAATTAACATTTCAGAGTAATATATATGTGTCTCTTACCCAATTCTCAGTGCCATTTGAGGTTAGTTTAGAATCAAAAGGAGGATGCAAAAATAAAATACAGTGTAATCAGTCTGACATACCGTGGCACAATCCAGCTAACAAAATTATGTTCTGAGAACGTTGATTTGAAATGTTCTAAAAACGTTGAAATGTCCAGTTTGCTTAACGTTGCTGGAATGGTTTCTTAATGTTAGCAAAACGTTGCTGGAACGTTAGCAAAACGTTGCTGGAACGTTAGCATAATGTTGCTGGAACGTTAGCATAATGTTGCTGGAACGTTATCTTAAGGTTAGCATAACGTTGCTGGAATGGTTTCTTAATGTTAGCAAAACGTTGCTGGAACGTTAGCATAATGTTGCTGGAACGTTATCTTAAGGTTAGCATAACGTTGCTGGAACGTTAGCATAACATTGCTGGAACATTAGCATAACGTTGCTGGAACATTAGCATAACGTTGCTGGAACATTAGCATAACGTTGCTGGAACATTATCTTAAGGTTAGCATAACGTTGCTGGAACGTTATATTAAGGTTAGCATAACATTGCTGGAACGTTAGCATAGCATTGCTGGAATTTTAACATAACATTGCTGGAACGTTAGCATAACGTTAGCATAACGTTGCTGGAACATTATCTTAAGGTTAGCATAATGTTGTCGGAACGTTCGCATAACATTGCTGGAACATTGGCATAACGTTGCTGGAACATTATCTCAAGGTAAGCATAACGTTCCTGCAACGTTTTCCCCCAAAATGTTATTAACAATACAACATTCAAAGAACATTAAAATGTCCACTTTCTTTCATGTTAAAATGTTATTTTAGGGTTAGAAAAACAATTCTGCACCATTTGTTCAACTTTATTTTTTTATTAAAACAACCATGTGAATTATAAGCGCACTTTTACATCACATCAAAAAGTAGAACATTTCATATGATTATCATGCATTTTAAACGCTACATAATAGCTTAAAAAAAACAACTACAAATATTTTCATGTAAACATTTAAATGAAATGAAAACTGTGTTTAAGGGTTAGTTCACCAAAAAATTATGTCAGTAATTACTCATGTTATTCCAACCCCGTAAGACTTCCGTTCATCTTCAGAACACAAATTAAGATATTTTCGATGAAACCTGAGAGAACAGCACCAGTGATCGTTCCAACCACACAGACCGAGCAGTGAAATGCGTTTTATGTTGGCTGCTAGGCAAACACAGAAACAGCTGTCCTGTCAGTCAAGTAAACATCAAATCAGCCTTTTATTTACTTTCTGTTAACATTACGATTCCTGAAGTCGTATTAAACATGTAAAATATACACAAATTAATATGGAAAACATGTCGATTTTAATGGTTTTCTAAGGTCAAATTAGAATCTGGAATTGATATTTTCCCGCAGTGATGAATGAGAAGAGCCAATATTAAACTATTGTTTTCTAAGTCGGCTAAGATCTCCATCTTCGCTGTTAATGCGCTTTTAGAGAGAAATGCACCTTTCATACGGATTACTTAATCAGAAGAAAATGTATTAGCTTTCGATTCGAATTTGTTCGTTTTAAAGTGGACATTTCAAGCTTTAGATAGGCTATATTTTGTTTCAGTTCTCGCGCTCCAGTTCACGGAGATCATGAAACTGATTGTTTTATTTTATTTTACAAAAGCACAACGTTTTCTTGTAGTTACAAATAATGTATTATTATTTTCAGTATGACCAGAAATGATGGAGTATTTTAAATTGTTTTACTATTGATAGGAAAAAGTGTTCGCGCGCGCGCCTCCGTGCCATCCAGTGCGCGTTCCACACTCCGCTCCACAAACCCTTTGGATATGCGTCAAAATCTTGTGTTTATTTGTGATAATCTTAGTCCTGTATTATTATTGTCTAACCCGTATTATGAATGTCATTTGACGAATTGCTTTGTTCCTTTTTTGGATAAAAGCGTCTTCTAAATATAGCCTAGTAATAATGATGATAATTATTATTATTTGCGGACACGGACCCCAAACACACCACGTCTTCAGGTGACTGTAAATGCGCAAAAACTGTTTCCATTGCAGTTTTGCGAAATATTCCTTTTTCGAATTGCCTGAAAAACCACCTCATGCGAGCGTAAAAACTTTTTTTGCGATAAACGCGTGATTTTGCGAAATTGACGTGTTTCCATTGGGCGTATTTTCAATTCGCAATTTCAATTTGCGCAATTTGAAGGGTAATGGAAACGCATTACTGAACCCAGTCCGTGCGCGCATGCCGGGCTTAACTCACAAAAATAAACACTGAAGTTTATAATTTCTGTTGTTGTTTTTTTACAGGGTCATAATATATCATATCTTTAGTTTGTCAGTGCGTTTTGTGGTGTTAGGAATTGTTTTTCTGCGCATTTCAGCACTAACTCAAAACGTGCGTACATGTACACCATCTCCTGAGCTGGCGTAGGATTTGAGCGTGCCGTACGCTCAAATAACGTTACCTCAGCTATTAGCGGCTAACGTTAGATCAGCTGGACATTGACTAGCTAGCAGCCAAGTATTTTAACTCGCATCAAATCGTGTCAATATTACAACATACTTTATTAGTGTTATTAAATACATTGTTATGTTAATATGATTATCAACTTGTTGTTTGTATTTTTAATTTGGGTTTTGTATTTCCTCTCAGTGTCCAGGAAAGATCCAGTGACAGGAGTAGTGTGTGTGAGGGCGTTATGTCATCCGTCAATGGACAGATCTAAACCACCTCACAGTTTAAGTGTAGGATGAGTGTAGCGTTAAGATGGTTACCCATGTTCCTGGGTTAATCGTGTTCTTTCCTCATGGTTAACCATGTTCATTTGGTTGACCATGTCCCCCATTCACGTTAAAAACGACCAGTGTACACTTAGTGTTACGTTACTAAGTCACGATGTATCACTAATAGCAGTCAGTGGTGTAGTATAGTTTGTTTTTCCAGGTATGCTGAACATCCCAGGTGAAACACATAAGATAGGTATAGAAGTTTATGTAAACCTGCTAAGTCTAAGTATTATTATGTGAGTATAGGAGACCATAAGTCTGAGTGGACATCCATGACATGCGGAGTTCCTCAAGGCTCAATTCTTGCGCCACTCCTATTCAACCTGTACATGCTTCCAATGAGCCAAATAATGAGAAAGAACCAAATCTCTTACCACAGCTATGCAGACGACACACAGATCTACTTAGCCCTATCGCCAAACGATTACAGCCCCATTGACTCCCTGTTCCAATGCATTGATGAAGTAAACAGCTGGATGTGCCAAAACTTTCTTCAGTTAAACAAAGACAAAACTGAAGTCATTGCGTTTGGAAACAAAGATGAAGTTCTCAAGGTGAACGCATACCTTCACTCTAGAGGTCAAACAACTAAAAATCAAGTCAGGAATCTTGGTGTGTCTCTAGAGTCAGACCTTAGCTTTAGTAGTCATGTCAAAGCAATAACTAAATCGGCATACTATCATCAAAAAAATATTGCAAGAATTAGATGCTTTGTTTCCAGTCAAGACTTAGAGAAAATTGTGCATGCTTTCATCACCAGCAGGGTTGATTATTGTAATGGACTCCTCACTGGCCTTCCCAAAAAGACCATAAGACAGTTGCAGCTCGTACAGAACGCTGCCGCCAGGATCCTGAGCAGAACCAGAAAATATGAACATATCACACCAGTCCTCAGGTCTTTACACTGGCTCCCAGTCACATTTAGGATTGATTTTAAAGTATTATTACTGGTATATAAATCATTTAATGGCCTAGGACCTCAATACATTGCAGATATGCTCACTGAATATAAACCCAACAGATCACTGAGATCATTAGGATCACATCAACTAGAAATACCAAGGGTTCACTCAAAGCAAGGAGAGTCCGCTTTTAGCTATTATGCCAGCCGCAGCTGGAACCAGCTTCCAGAAGAGATCAGGTGTGCTCCTACAGTAGCCACATTCAAATCCAGACTCAAAACACTTCTGTTTAACATTGCATTTACTGAATGAGCACTGTGCCACTGTTCGTCCGACTGTTTGCACTGTATTTTATTTTATTTTATTTTTATTTTTTACTCTAAACTGTTTTAATTATTCTTATTTCTTTTGATTATTTTAATTTCTTCTATGTAAAGCACTTTGAATTACCATTGTGTATGAAATGTGCTATATAAATAAACTTGCCTTGCCTTGCCTTGCCTTGCCTAAGTAGGTATACTGCAATCTTAGTACTTTTTAATGGGGATTCTGAGTGTACCTGCAAATCAAATAAACTGACCACATTAAAATAAAAATATTATTAATCCCTTTACTGACAGTGTTTACAAGAAAAAGTTAAGTTTTTACTAGCTATTTTAACTAGCAGTGTATAAAAGAAGTGGTAGCTTACTTGAGAAGTCCATATAAATATGACAAATCAGTTATGCTACTCTTTTTTTAACATCTTGTTACAGGTGGGGCTGAAGGACTCAATCCCTGTTGAGCTGGCCCATCACAGCTGTACATGTGTAGCTGGATCAGTGCTCTGTAACCATTGTGTGGCTCTACTTTTCCAGTCTGCACATTATTCTCAGCTAGACATTTCAGTTGTTCCACCAGTGCTGAGCTGTACGGAGAGTGAACAACAGTGGCACAAGCCAAGAACCCTGGCAAGTCTTGGAATAATGTAACAATAATTTCAATACTACATCTACACACACACATCACATACGCTCATCACTGCTTATGGCCTATATTCACAGGGTGTTAAACCAGGCCCCGTCGAGAAGATGGCTGTGATGTCTGCCAAACCAAAGCAGAGGACCATGGCCGAGGGAGTAAGGTGAGAATTTGGCTAGTAGTTAGTAATCTATTAATTGACCCCTTCAGACCTGAATTATGTTTAAAGTTTCTGAAAAATATAAAAGTACATTTTTCCAGCTCATTAGGCTTCTATAAATGAGACCAAATAAAATAAAATGTTTGGCTTTAATTCTAAAATTTGTTTGTCCATTTCACTAGACATCAGGTCAAAACAGGTGTACTTTACAAAAATGTACCAACATAAAATTAAATAATAAACATAAAAATTGTCGGTATATACTTAAAGCTTTTTCTCAAGGTCAAAGACTTTTCAACAGTATACCATTTCAAATTTTATTTTGAGGTTTTTGTTTTACAGATTGCACATTGTTTGTAACAAACTAAATATCTTAAAATTAATCAATATGGTTATTTTCTATGTGCATCTTTCTTTTTTTAGATCAAAAACTTGAACATTACAACATTTCAACTTTAATTGTAAGGTTTTTGCTTTATAGATCGCACATTTGTTTATTCATAACAAAAATAAACCTAGGAATCAATCAATGCATTCACGTTAGAGTAATAATCTGTTAACGATTTTCTTTAGTACACAAGATCAGTACTGTAAACTACCAAAAAGTACTTTACTGTATTTTTTACTGCGTTTCGTAATTTGGTCTGCTTCTGCTGTAATTAATTATATAGTATTGTACTGTAATATCTATAATATTGATACATTACTGCTAAATATTATAATTTTCTAAATAATTACAAATAATGATATTATAATAATATAATGTAATATGCAGTTATTAGGAAAATATAGGCTATAGTAGGAAAAAATACTATGGAAGTCCATTTATTCATGTTTCTCAATTTGTTTTAAATAGGTCCACACTGTACAAAGCCATCAGTGGAGAGTTGCTGGACCTGTCCATTCTCAGAGTGTCAGAGATCTACAAAGAGTTCACCCCTGTTTCTGCACCAACCATTTGTACAATGGGTATCACCTGTGAGGTGCCCCTAGTGAACTCTGCACTCGGTTTGGTACAAGCAGGCAGTCCCCTGTCATACCAACAACCCAAGGCAAGAAGTCACCCTGTTGCTCACCATGACGCTCCACCATGCCCAGATTTGCCATTGGCTGACTACAGACTGGAGACATCATGCAGTATGTTTGTTTTCACTGAGCATCAACAGCTGCACTTCAAGTCACTTGAGGTTACCTGGGAGATGGCTAACAAAATAGAGGATGCAACTAGGAGTCAAAGTACATCAGCAGACTGGCATAGACTGAGAAAACCTAGACTCACTTCTTCACATTTTGGGGAAATATGCCATGCTAAACCATGCACCTTAGATAAGATGGCAGACCGGCTGCTCAAAGGGGTCCGTCAGACAGCAGCAATGAAGAGGGGTCTCGAAATGGAAGCTGATGCCATCGAAGAGTACTGCAAGCTCAAGAGGGTGAACTACTACCCTTGTGGCTTCATTATACACCCCGACACTCCATGGCTAGGTACATCCCCAGATGGGGTTGTCTTTGACCCAACAGAAAGTACTGAATTCGGCCTTGTGGAAATAAAATGTCCAAATGTTAAGAGCTATGTGGATTATCCACATCTGAAAATGAAAGACGGCAACCTGGAATTAAAGCAGGGTCATGGCTACTACTGGCAGGTGCAGGGTCAGCTGCTACTAACAGGGATGGAGTGGTGCGATTTTGTGGTGTTTGCGGAGGAAGACACCCTGATTCAAAGAATATACCGGGACAGTGGTGTGATGCAAAAAATAAGAGAGAGAGCTGACTACTTTTTTTCTACACATACCTACATAAATATCTGCTGTAATAAAATGAATTATTAGTAAACAATAACTTCTAATAACTGTCTTGTTCTTGTTTATCTCATTATAGTGTGAGGCCTTTAAGTGTGTTATTTTTTTACTTAATTTAAATGTCAAGTTACTAATTAGAAAACATGTGTTAAACAGAGTTGTAACACTTAGGATTGATCGTTTGACTTAAAGCGTACACAGCAAAGGTGAACCCACACCAATGTATTGCTAGATGTTAAACTAATATTCAATGAGGCCCACTTGAGGGGAAATTAAAAACAAAGGGAGACCAAGTTAATATAGATTTCAAATAAATAATTTATTAATTCAAGTCAGTAAATGTAAGCCAAAACTAAATTGTGATGTGAATCAGTATACAGTATTGTTTGTAAAAAAAAAAAATAAAAAAAGAAGGAAAATGAGGAAGAGCCATGAAGCAGTCAGATTTCTACCTGGCTTTTATGTTCTCTCCAGTCTTTGACCAGAGTTCCATTTTGGTAGTTGCACAAGATACAAGCTACAGTGAAGAGTTGGTTAATGCTCCCTGAAATAGACAAAGGGATTAAAGTGTCAAAAAGTTTGTTCTCCTTAACCCGCCTGATTAGCCTTTCAACATGAATTCGCAGCCGCGCGATTGACTGGGTCTCCAGGACGTCCTGCGCTGCCATTTGTTCCTTGTTGGAGAGGAAGGCAGGCCTGTGAAGTTTTCCTGGCACAAGGTTGTCCACCCTAAAGCCCTTGTCTGCCATCACAGCCATATCAGGGGAAAGGAGAGGTATGATACCCGACAATCTGAAGAGCTCACGGTCACTGATAGAGCCCCCATAGAGTGCAGAAACAAATGTCAGAGGACCATGTGGTGCCATGCCAATCATGGCCTTGAAGGTACAGTGTGATTTGTAGTGTGAGTACACCTCGCTCTGTAGCACAAGTGAGGATGGAGTTTGGCACCGCAGTTCTGTGCAGTCAACAATGACCTGAGTGTCTGCATATTCCTTGAACTCAGGAGGTAGGTTGGCTGTGATTTCTTCAGGTGTCATCCAGATACACACAGCTCCCAGTACACAGTAAAGAAAGTTGGCCCAGGTTGTGATGATCCTGCTGGCTGTTGTCCGATGGATGTTAAATCGGTGGCCAAGCTCTCTCTGTGTGTATCCGGTTGATAGATAATTTAGAAAAAGAAATAACTCATCTATGGGCAGCAACTTAGTTGATCTGTTAGATGTCTTCTCTGCCACAGAGGCCAATGCTTCTCTTGCCACACTTGTCACACGGATCATCCTTGATGTTGCTGGTTCGATGAGCCTCCAAAATGCCCTCAGGTGGTCATAAGAATGGAATCTTTTAAACAAAATACACAAAAATAACGTTGTTAGTCATGGTAGACTAATTTAGTTACACATTTGCCTTACATGAAGAAAAGACAATAAAAGGTTGAGTGCTGTATAGCACAAGTTTGGGCCTGATCATATCTTTATGTTAGTCATAAATTACATTACTTTTACTATTTGATAAGAGTACTGAAGGAAGGAAAATACTCTTCCTTGTAAGATGGAATTTTAGTGGAGCAACATGTTACATGTGTAGTAGTAGCCCATCTTTACTTTCACTAAAGTACATGACTTGCGTGATTTTTTATCCAACACTGTTAATATGGTACAATACATCAGCTTCCTGCAATTATGACTTACCTGGTATAAAATCGGATGTCCTCGTCCGATCCTGCAAAGCGCTTCAGTCCAAAACAACTCTGCAGCTGGAGAGATTGAATTTGTAGTTCGAGATCCGTTACTTTCTGGCGAAGTGTATTGTTTTCCTCAGCGAACTGATCTGCGACCACTGCTGTTGTAGGAGTAATACAGTAATCATGATCTGGTGCCAGGGTAACCACCTCCATCTCTTCTTCTGAGTCGATGTCATGGACAGGAGGAGGGCTATCCGCTCTGGGTCTCCGCTCCCACATGCTCGCCCTCGGTGCAGGTATTTGAAAATTATTCCAGGAAACAAGAGCAGGAATGGCCCCTTTCTTCAACTTTCTCAATTTCCCCGGTTTGTTAACAAAATCACCCTTTTGGAAATGCCTGCTGCAAACACGACTCGTCTTGCTTGGGGTGAAGTCGTCCCGCCGAACTCTTAACATCCATTCGGCTCTCACCGACACATCCACTGGAAAGCTATGAAAGCTTATAGTACTGTTGTACCTGGAGGAATTCGCACACAGGGGTACACAACAATGGAGTGCGGTCTTTTTCACGCATTGATACGCCAACCGCCTCTCTTTTACCCGAAATCCACTCATATTGAAACTTTCTACTCAACTACTCAAAACTAGCGCCTCCGGAAAAACTCCACTACAACAACACGACCTACAGGAAGTACTCGACCGCACACTCTGTACACGGAAGTTAACCGGAAGTTCTATTGTGCACGTAGCCTATTATAGAACGTTGGCTAAAAGAAATGGTTGTGACACTGTCACACATGACACATGTTTTAACCACTCTATATATTATATTGATTTATGTATATTAGAGTTTTAATAGGTTTACATGTTGTCTTAGTCATTTTAGTCCATTTTATTCCTCTTATCTTTTGTATGTGTGTATGTCTTTAATTGATTATTGGTCTGCTTGTCATGTGAGCAATCACATGACAGGAAAAAGGAACAAGACAGGATAAAGCAGGCAGCATGTCAAACAATGGGGGTCGATGCTCACTATACGACCAAGTGATCACCAGCAAACTGGACTGTGGAGTTACCTTTGTGGACTTACCTTTCCAGCACTTTGGATTATCACTTCTGTGGACTTTGTATATACACCGGTGGACATTACTCACATTCACTTTGGGACAAGCAATACACCAGGATTCTTTGGACTGTTTCAGGGTATGGTGCAAGGGACTCCACACTTTTAGCAGACTTAGTTTTCTTGTATTTATTGTGTTGTTTTAAGTTCCTTGTGAATATTGTTTAATACACTTTTATTCCGGTTATACCTGTTGTTGTCTCATCTTTTAAAACGCTTCACAAACTCTCACAGTTAAATCTGACCCCAAGTTTAGTTAATGTAATTCAACCGAGAAGGCTGAACGTTACATGGTAACAAATATGACAATGGAAAAGATGACTTATATTTTGAGAGACAAATATACAGTTTTTGATGGAGTATGGGGACCTTTCAGATCGTTCTTAAAATGTGACGGACTTTGAAAGGTGTTAATAAAAGACTAAGAAAAGAGGAGGTATAGAATATCAATGTAAAATACTGAGAGGCTGTTTTTGATTTGTTTTTGTTTTGTTTTTGCTCTGTTTGTTTTCTCGCTTTTTTTTTTTTTTTTTTTTTTTGGTACATGTATATGTACGTGTGTAGCTATATAAAAAAAAAAGAAGGAAAAAAAAGGTATTCACTGAGTTTTGTTTATGTTTAGAGACGTGCTCAAGAAAAAAAAGTTCACGAGACGGAGAGGCAGAAAGCACACCCTGTTTAATTTCTTTATTTTACAAAAGCACAACATTTTGTTTTGATTGTAAGTGGACGCATACAAAAGTAGAATCTCACAGACTCTTTTTTCATATCTTAAGTCTGTATGACCATAAATGATGGAGTATTTTAAGTCTATGTTGCTGCTATGTAAAAAAAAAAGCGACCCAAAAGGGTTAACCGTTCTATTTCATCAGAAACTATCTGAAAACAGGGCTTTAAGTGTAAAATACCGAACTTGTCCTTTAAACGTCCAGTGCAATCCGTGTTTGCAAAGTCTGTGCTTAAAATCCGTTCAGCACAATCCTCTTGTTCGTTAACATTGTCAGGGTCTGAATTTGGCTTGAAATGGTTTGAAATTGACGTCATCGTTAATATTTACATCTAGAGCTTGCGGTTATGGAGGGGTGGGACATTTCCCAAACACACGCTAAGCGCTACCAATCACAACACTCTGGGCCAGCTAGCCAATGTCTAACACTCTGGCCACAGCACATTTCGGAAAGTGGGGCTTCATCGAAAACAACGCATTCAACCAGACTGGAGAGATGAGCTGTAATAATGTAAAATATGTGAAAAATAATGCAATTTTTGAACAATCAAGCATGAAACCATTCTTCTATACGCCAAAAACTAAATCAAGACTTTGTAAAATGGAATAATAACCCCTTTAAGACATATTTTGGGGAGAAACTGTCTGATTCTTTAAAGTAACACCGGTAGTGTGCTCTGGCATGTGTTTACAGAATATCCACATAGTTCAATTACTACACAAGATGCCTGAACTGCTGCTTGGTGCATGTTCAGTAATTTAAACAGGGTATGAGTCATCTGTTCTAAAACACTCCAACTCAAAAGAGCACTTGGTTTTTCTCTGTTTTTCTCTACCCTTTTTTCCCCTTCTCTTGTAGATCGTCCTCCCTCCCATTTCACTCATATTCAATTTCAAGCAAACAGATGAATGATGTAATGGCTTGTGCAGTGAATGACTCATTCCGCTGATGTGTGTGTGTGTGTGTGTGTGTGTGTGCATGTGTCTGCCCTCCACTTGAAGAAAAAATGCTGAATAACACAGCAGGGTAGATTTCCAGGGTTTGTGCATGCATGTTTTGCTTTATGATCCAGATTATTTAAGTGGCAAACCAAAACATAACAGAAAATGTCTTTAAAACATATCTATATACATTTACTCTCTATTTTTCGGGGATGATGGCATGTCATCATGTGACTGGTCCATGTTAGCACATATCTAAAGCAGAGTGTCGTGGTATTACAGTTTTTACCAACTGCTTACACACAAAATCTTTTCATGTCACACGATTTTTGAAACCTCTCACTCAAAATGCAAAACTACACAGCAAATCTCCAAAACCATAAGCTATTTCTCAGCCTTTGACTCAGTTTTCAATTGCATAAAACACTTTTTTTCAAAACACTACACACAATTCTCGACCTAAAATACAAAATCTAATGGGAAGTGACTTGCTTTCCTTTTCCAAACACAACCAATCAAAATGCTACACTTATTCACCAGGCCACACACACACTCCTCACATGTGCAAACACTACAGTAATTGCTGATCACACAATCACTGCTTTACTGTAGTATACAGTAGGCCTATGAATACAGTAGGTCACAGGTCAGATGACCTGTTTTGAACAATGGACTCCTGGGACCCCCCAAGACCCCACACACACAACAATTGTGTTCTTCACTGTATTCTAGAATATTTTTTTTGTTTACATATGTTTATGGTTTTGTTGTATGCTACTGTAAACAACAGTAATGTTAAATATTTTCTGTTTCTACATTGCATTGGTGTTTCCAGTGTAGATAATTCATAAAGTTTACAGCAGGGGTGTCAAACTCATTTTGGTCTGGGGGCCGCATACAGCTTAATCTGATCTCAAGGGGGCCAGACCAGTAAACTCATAGCAAAATTATTACATAGAACTAACAATTAACTTTGTATTAGTGCAAAGAATAAGTAAAAAATTATATTAAATATTTATATTAAATGAATTGTCCTTTTACAAAATATATTATGAACAACCTAGTATGTGCAATTTCAACAACACTATTACTCACTTTCACATTTATTTAAGTGCATTATGCATAAAAACTGATCACAGTTATTGTACAATGTCGCAAAACATTTAGTCACAGTTTTGTGGAACTTAAAAACACTGTCCTGCATGTTAACATAAATCAAAATATAGAAATTATGTAAAATCCATTTTCCAATTCTGGGAAGCAATTTTGAACACATGAATTGACTCCACACACTTAAAATCTGAAGAAAAAAAAGTGGCAGCTGTTTTAAAAAAGAAAATCTTTGTAAAATTTGCTAATTAATACATAATACAGTATGATGTATGTTTTTTTAAAAGAGTTTTTTTTTTTAAAGTAAACAAATTTACTTTATCAATTTGCCCCTGAAACTTGGCATCTTTTAGCCTGCACAAGTGCATCAAAATCAGGCATCATGTCCTGAGTAGCAGCCAATTTTAGAATCTCATTTAAGTGCTTATGTGTGAGCTTTGAGCGCAGCTTCGTTTTATTAATATTCATTACTGAGAAAACTTGCTCACAAAGGTAGGTGGTCCCAAACATGCACAACACTTTTGCAGCCAGTGCTGTTAATTTAGGATAGCCTGGCAGGAGATACTGATAAAATGTGTCCAAGCCCACAGAGGCAAATTTGTCCTTCAATTCTACATCACACTGCAAATCAATTATTTCAAGTTGCATGTCAACGGGCACATCAGAAGCTCTGACTGTGAATGGTGAGCGAAAAACTGCAAATTCTGTCTCGAGTTTGCTAAAGATCTGAAATCGTTTCTCAAACTCCCTCAGCAACCCTGAAATCTTGTCTTTGTACTGTCTCAAGTCAGGATTAACGCTTGCTGCGCACACATCTCTTAGACAGGGAAAATGAGCAGGGTCACCGCTTGCTATCTGCGTCTCCCATAATGTGAGCTTTAACTTGAATGCACGTATGCTGTCATAATACTGTGTTACAATTTTTTTGCGTCCTTGCAACATTTTGTTCAGATTATTCAAGTGCTCTGTAATATCAACCATAAATGCAAGGTCCTGCAGCCATAGTGGGCACTGTAATTCCTTAACAGGTTTACCTTTTCCCTCCATGAAAAGTCTGATTTCCCCACGTAGATCAAAGAAGCGCTTCAGCACAGCACCTCTGCTTAACCATCTTACTTCAGTGTGGTATGGCAGACCATGGGTAATGTTACAGTCACTGAGAAGGCTGTCAAACTGACGATGATTGAGACCTCTGGCTCGGATGAAATTAACAGTTCGGACAACCACCTCCATGACGTGATCCATTTTTAACGACTTGCAGCATAAGGCCTCCTGATGCAAAATGCAATGAAATGTCCAAAAATCACCCCCTCCATTCGCGGCTTGTACTTTCTCTCTAAACTTTGTCACAACACCTGCCTTTTTCCCGAT
This sequence comes from Phoxinus phoxinus, assembly GCF_949152265.1. Taxonomy (NCBI): domain Eukaryota; kingdom Metazoa; phylum Chordata; class Actinopteri; order Cypriniformes; family Leuciscidae; genus Phoxinus; species Phoxinus phoxinus. The sequence continues at coordinate 13,781,880 of NC_136891.1, read as the reverse complement.
CATTGATGGCGCACCATCTGTAGCCATGCTTACGGCGCGGGACCAGTCCGCCCCGACTCTGTCCAGCGCTCCAACGACGGAGCGGAAAATGTCCTCAGCTGTTGTGGTGTCGGTCATAGGCACCAACTCAAGAAACTCCTCTGTGACAGTCAAAGTCTCGTCAACTCCACGAATGAATATGGCCAGTTGAGCGACATCCGTAATATCAGTACTCTCATCAATTGCAACAGAAAATGCCAGAAATGACTCCACTTTGCGTTTCAATTGGCTGTCCAAATCTGCCGATAGTTCCGAAATCCTGTCTGCCACGGTATTTCTCGTCAAGCTAATATTGGCAAAAGCTTGTCGCTTCTCAGGACACACAATTTCGGCAGCCTTCAGCATGCAATTTTTAACGAACTCCCCCTCACAGTACGGCTTTGATGCTAATGCGATTTCGCTAGCAATTAGGTAGCTGGCTTTCACTGCAGCATCACTGGCCTCTCGGCTCCGGGTGAAAACAGATTGCTGTTTCCTCAGACCCACCAACATTTCATTTACCTTCTGTCTTCTCAGTTCTCCGTGCAAGCTGTTGTATTTTTCGCCATGCTGAGTTTCATAGTGACGGCGAATATTATATTCCTTAAGCACCGAAACTTGCTGCGTGCACACCAGGCACACTGGTTTCCCATTCACCTCCGTGAACATATAGGAAGAGGTCCATTTTTCTTGAAAAATCCGACACTCTGTGTCCACTTTTCTCTTTTTTTTTGACAAAGACATTTCGCTGATGAGGGTGCCCAACAGAAAAGCGGGTAAACTGATAGAACCAAACGCCGCTCAGAGCTGATGGCGCGCGCCTGTATAATGTGACGACGTAAGAGCGTCGGGGCGGCGCCCGCGCCCACTGCGTCTTAAAGCTACACAGCGTTGAGTGAACTGCTGTTAGTTCCGCCGAAAAAGATTTTTTTTTTTTTTTTTCATATTGCAGATTTACCCCCGGGCCGGACTGAACCCCCTGGCGGGCCGGTTCCGGCCCGCGGGCCGTAAGTTTGACAACCCTGGTTTACAGTGTACTTGTTACCCCTCTCAGCAGATTACTTTCACTGTAGAACATTACATTGAAATGTAGATATAAGCCTATGAAAGACCAAAGAGCTTTAGATTTAGAACAACAGTGTTTGCATGATATATCCAAAAATTTACTATTATGAAAGAAGTGTTTGCCATTTGATGCAAATGCTTCATTCTGACTTGTGTTTACGGCATTTTGAATGAAGTGTTACATTTTGAAGGAGATGTGAGGCAATTTGCATTTTGTGTGTGCAGTTTTGGGAATTATGTGTAGAGTTTTGAAAGAAGGAGACATAGTTTTGAAAACGTGTGTAAGCAGTTGGAAAAAACTGTCAAATGTTTTGCCTGGAAAAGAAAAAAACAAGAAAGTCGGGAGTGTCTGGAATCTGTCGTGACTTTCTGAAAAGAAAGCGTGAATTTCTATACTGCTCATTCTTCAGAGCAAACTTTTATAGTCATAATGTTAAAGTAACGCTCAATAAGGAGATGTTTATGTTACATATCATAAAGACAAGTTAGCGTAACTAAATGTCTCTCGATCACTGTTTTTCTCTCTCATGGCATCACCTGTTGTTCTTCATTAGAAGGTCTTCATGAAAGTTACACTAAAGGACTAGCAAGCCAAAATTTCTGACCACCATTGGAGGCTATGATTAGAACCCATTATTTGCACTAGGAAAAAGGCAGATGTCTGATCAGAGCATCTATCCATACACTCTAATCCTCAAAGTAATTAATTGTATTCATTAAATCATACTAATTAGACAACAACACAATTGCAATAAAAAAACAATGAACCAGTAACACCTGTTTCACACATACTCCGTTTGCAGTACTGTAGTGTTTATGCATTTTGATAACAGTATGTAGCATAATAATATTTCACGAGTTTGTTTCCACAGCGATCAGGGGATCATTAACAAATGATTAACCATTTTAAGACAACAGGACATTGTTTGGTACGCTAACTGCTGATGTCATCAGCTCAGACACACATACATACGCACAACTCAAAAGACACCTCACAAACTCTGGATTGTTAGCAGATGGTGACCCCAAAGTCCACGAGTTGCTAATTACATCAATTTCAGAAAATGCACATACATTGTATTTCCCCGGAAGCTCAGGACAAAAGTTCAAACACGTGGTCTGAACGAACTCTGAACAAACCGTACACACACACACACATACATACACAGACAATCTGGTCCATGGACACTGTGATCAAAAATCAATCCTTTCAACGTATTTGAAAATGTATTTGTGTGTATGTCACGGTCCCTATACACAGACCGATTATAACTAAGTGTATTGTATGATCAAGAATGGAAATGTTTATCTTTAGTCTCATGTAACCATAGAATCATGTAATTTCTTGCTAGCAAACCCCAGAAACACAATCTTTGATATGCTTTTATTCCAGGAAGACTACTGATTTCGAATCTCTAACTCAAATTATGAAATTATGCATTCTGCCATTTATATCAGGTTATAACAGATCTAATCTACAACGCGCATCCGCCCAGGAGGCGTTTCTTAGCGAACCACGAGGGTTTTGGTCACGCCTGCCCCAAAGCCATTGGTCCTTACACAGGAGGGAGGCGTGACTTCAATCTCTTCAAAACGTAGCGCGCGGCTCTCCTCTGTGTGCAGTGTTCCAGCAGAGAGAGAGACCCTTCTCACTCACCGCAAGCTTCTTTCGTTTGCTTTCATTTCGTTTTATTCTAAGTCTTTATTTTCTTGATACTCTAACTCAAATCGGTATTTTTCCTAAAAAGAATACCAGCCTAAGCCTAAGTTAACTTGACAAAATACGCGTCCGCTCCGAACCTGAGTTACTCCTCACTTTCGCTTTGAAGATTCCTCCACGTGACCGCACGCGTCAGTCCCAAACAGACGCACCAGAAAGGGCACGGACAGAGTAACGTATTATTCTTAAATTTACCATCTGAAAGAACTGCTGTTAAGATTGTCTAAATATTGCTAAGGTTTTGGGGTCTCATTTTGATGTAAACTGTGTAAAACCTGGTTTGTCAAAAGTTATCATTCTTCTCTGATTTCCTCACAGAAACTTCTAACTCTAACTCTCTCTCTCTCTCTCTCTCTCTCTCTCTCTCTCTCTCTCTCTCTCTCTCTCTCTCTCTCTCTCTCTCTCTCTCTCTCTCTCGTTTCTTATCGCGATCATTTTAGTTTGTTTGTTTATTATGCATATTTACTCATGTGTGTTTTGATTTAGTACATTATAACCGTTAGCTTGTGTTACATTAAATTCCATTAATCTTTTGAATTAAAATTTGCCTATGTTCCATTAGTGAGTCACTGAAAGCGTAAAAGATCAAGTTACCAAGCTCTACCCTATTATAATATAATACTTAAATTGTCTAAAACACGCAAATGTGATTTCTAGTGGCCACAGAAATAATATTTGACGGTGTTACAGACTGGTGATTCCCTATGCAAATTTCGCGTGCACGTCTGCTGGACATACGTGTGCAAGATAACTGAATGGTGTTTCTACCTAAATTCCCCTGATTAAAGATAAATTTACCTACCTATATTAATGGTTATTACGAGTAATCGTATTAATTGTTAATATAAGGCGACGTTTGACTCATTCCATATTTGGAAATAATTTAATATATGTATGCAACATAAATATTCATATCTCATGAATATCGTATCTCATATAGGGAGTTAATAAATCCCCTAAACAGAGTCATTTCCGCTACAGTCCAATCTGCTGTCACCCCATCTCGTTTGACAGCAGTGTGTGTGTGTGTCCAGTGTTTAGTTGCGTACTTTGTATCAGTTAGTAATTTAATCCCATTTGTGTATGTGTAGGCCTAGTCCAACATTCGTTAGTGTTATTTGTGCTATATGCCGATGTTCTGAGTTTATTGTTCTGTATGTGGGATAAGAGAACAGGTCAGTAGATCGCGCGATGTACATTGTGTCCGTAGTAATATCAGGTGTTAGACACAATAGGTAAGTGTGCGTCACCCTTTGTATTTTTGTTTTCTTAGTTAGAGAAGGATTTAAGGTCGTAGTCGAATACGCTGAAGAAGTCGTTTATTGTTCTTTTATTAGGTTAGAGGTTGGCGAATATAGTTTAAGGAAATTATTTTGTAATATTTGATTCTTTAATTTGGCGCCACTTGAGTTAGCAAACAGAACGTTGGCACAACGTACCCGACCTTCTAACAACGTTTTAACAACATGGCCAAAAGGTTGCTTTAACTACTTTGTGTGGTGAAGGTTGTTACAGCGTTGTCACAATGTTGACATTAAACCACCGTTCAGGGCCATTGCTTAAGTTTGTGCATAGGGTATCTGGACAACCACTGGACTACATAATGTAGGCTCTGCCTTGAAGCGGGAAAATCAGCCTTTTAAATTCCAACCACTGTTGGGCTCATTGTGTTCTCATTCATCATCGAGCAAGGATACGTGTGTATTGCATTTAATTTAGCCTCAGCTATCAAACACAACCTATACAACTTTAATTTAATGTGACTAATGTAGCATCGCTCGCACTGTTTTAGTTTTTCATTTGATTTAATTGTCTGCAATTTAGTCTCATTCGTTTCTTGGCTTCTCTGGATTTGTGGATGTTTCCCCGGTTACCGGCCTTTATCGACGGCATTCGATACTGTCTGCCATACAGAACCCAGTTTTGTTCATTAAATGTTCTGATCTGCCTTTGCTTTTTATGTTTTATTTATTATAGGCCTACACAGCAAAAACTCCAGTGTTCACAGAAAACACTCCAGTGTTAAATTAACACTCCTGTTAAATTAACACTCCTGGGAGTTTATATGAGTCCACACTCAAGAGTGTAAAGTGTTAAAATATGAGTGTTAAATGAACACTCAAGAGTGTTAAAGTTAATGAGATAATTAAGTTATTAATTGAGTGATTATTGAGCATTAGTGATGAACACCTGATGTTAACAAGCAGAATCACAGAAGGAGAAAATCACAAATTGTAAGCCACCATTATGGAGATCAGTGCTTGCTTTAGTTGGGCTCCTGATCCTTATATTATTTACTTTAAATTTTGTTTGCCTGCTGTTATTATTTTATAACAGACAGAGGAATAAAGAAAAAAGTGATCTGTTGGTTATGTTATGACAATCATAATTTGAACTTGATCACTGAACCCTTATTTCTGACTTAGTTTTAAGTTGTTTATTACAGCATAACTATGATTCTACATAAATATCTAGAATTTATCAATAAATACGGAATAATTTGTTTTAATTATTATTAATTATTCATTTAAAAAAATAAATCTTTATTTTAGGCACACACAGACATCAAGATTCAGTCTATGCATATCAACAATGGTGATGAGCAAAATATTCAATTAGGAAAAGGAAATTACTTAAAAGGCAATTCAGATCATAATTTGTTAATTCCGCAATGCATGATGGGAGCATTAATGAGTTGATTGGTGGCAGCCACTGCAACATGATTTATTCTTGTCACCATTGTTGAGATTCACAGGCTGATTATTGATGTCTGTGTTTCTAAGTAAAGTGATTTAAAAGTCTCTTGATCAGAACAATGTTTATTAAATATTTTGGATTATATTAAAAATACTGAAAATCATATGCTTTAGAATCAGAGAGCTGTTGAATTAACAAGTTAAACTATCTAAATATGTTTTGTTTATTTCAGATCACAATATGATTACGTCAAAACATAATCAACACCATCAGATCACATTTTCTCTTTGTCCATCTGACTGTTACTAATCAGTAACAGCAGACAAGCAAAATTTTAAGTAAATAATTTAAGGGCCAAGACCCCAACTAAAGCAAACACTGATCTCCATAATGGTGGCTTACAATTTGTGATTTTCTCCTTCAGTGATTCTGCTTGTTAACATCAGGTGTCTTCAATAATGCTCAATCATCACTCAATTATTAACTTAATTATCTCATTAACTTTTACACTCTTGAGTGTTCATTTAACACTCATATTTTAACACTTTACACTCTTGAGTGTGGACTCATATAAACTCCCAGGAGTGTTAATTTAACACTGGAGTTTTTGCTGTGTACTTAAAATAAATTTGTATATTCGTTCGTTTATTTCTTTTTTTTCTTTTTTTCACAAATGAATGACTTTTGGAAGTGCAATTTGATTACCATATGCAGTTTTAATAAAGTTGAATTAACAAAACCTTCTGTCATTTTTACTCTTCAAAGTGTACACTTGCAGGTGTTGATTATAATTAGGTTTTACTGATAGCCCCATTAAATAATAATAAGGATAAACAATATTTAAAAATATAAGTATCTAACAACATGCTAAATGGGGGATATCTAGGCATATAAAAAAATTGTCAGAACGTCGTCTCTCAGTTGCTGAATGTTGCGTAACAACGTTGCTACAGCCCTGTCGCGTCTTACAATTCTACATTGTTACAATGTTGCGAGCACGTAGACAGAAAGACAGAGACGTTGCCACACCGTAAATGTGTTTGCTGGGTTTTCCCTATAATTATTATTATTTATTTTTATATTCCATTGTACATAGTTCACTCACTTTATCTAGTGACTTTGGGTTTTTGTAATAAATTATCACGTTTCCAACACTGGCTGTATCATTTCATGTTTTTTTCTGCTTTTCCCAATCTACCAGCAGTAGTGTGATATCTATATAAATATTGCGTTCCATCTCCTAGACCTTTAAAGATCGTGACAGCCTATATAGGTAAAACAATTGGGGTTAAGCGTTCTTGACTTGCTGTCCGCAGCGGAGGGGCTCAAGGAAGAGGCTTCAGCTCAAGCTCTGATAAACCACAGGGACTATTTCTTGAAAGATAAGGATTACTCCAAAGGTGTGTTCAGCTCTGTATGCTTTCTAATCGCTCTCGCAGTACTTTGATGTCATACACCAATCAGTTACTGATCTAGATCCTCATCTTTCCTTTTTTGAACCAACCCTGACACACAGTTTGTGCAGGCAACACCAAAAAATTTGTTTAGAGGAACAAACTCTTTTATACATAGACATGGATGTCGAAGGAATTGTATTGTTTGTTCAAGTTTTCACTGGGGTCTTTTACATTAGTTTTTTTTTATGTACATGTGAATAATTACAAATTTGTCCAGTACTTTAAACCAAGTCTTGTTTAACTTGTATATGCCACTAAAGCATAAGATCACATGAAGTGAGCAAACACTGACAATTTCCCCTGCTGTCTGCAACCCAATCAGAACTATGCAGTCACCCATTTTAGGTTACAATCCACCTTGTTAAGAGTCATTGTTTCAGCAAATTTCCTTATGAAAATGATTAGTTCAAAAGTTTGTTTCATACAGCTTTCATAAGCATTTATTTGAATTAACATGTTTCACAACATTCATGATTTGTTTCTGCGCTGAGCCAATTTTTGCTGTACACTGCCTGCTGAACTCAGCAAAAAATACAATAAAAAGCACTGTAGACCTGTTTGTCTGACGTTTTGGGGTGAGACTGTGTTATGTCAACACATTATTGCAATATAGACTTTAGACAAAGCAACATAAAATACTTGAGCAAAGTACTCACGCATTGTTTGAAAAGATGTCTATCTAGGTTGATTGAAAAATAGGTAAAAACTATTTTTGAAAGTTGTAGTTTGTGTTCTTATAACTCTTTCGAAAGATGATTGAAAGAATGTTTCAGGAACATCACACTAACCTTTAAATAACATTCTAGTAACATTAAGGAAACTGGTAATTTTTATGTTCTTGGAATGTTAGAAATCAACGTTCCTAGAATGTTGAATTTTAAATCAAAATTAAGTTGAAAGAACGTTTGAGGAACATTATAGCTTTTAAAACACGTTCCTCTAAGTCTAACGTCAAGAAAATTGGACATTTTTCCCGTTCCCAGAACCAACACTGAAAATTTGGAGAATGTTCTTATAGCAAAAGTCTGTTAGCTGGGTGGTAGATTGTGTTGGTCATTATGGGAATGATCGGACTGTGTCGGTGTTCTTTATTTTGCGCGTCGTCAGTAGATCACGCACAGAACTTTCCACTCCCATCAGCGCTTTTTTGGAATTGCTAGTTTACCCAGTTTAATACACCTGGACCCATGTGGACTCCAATAAAATGTTTATGTAATTTTCCCCTCACAAATAATTAAAACTGGCTGTGTCTATAATATGATAAACTAGACACCTTTAGATAAAATTTTAAATCATTATTATTATTATTTTAAATTATTATTGACCCTGGTTCATTATGGTACTCTTGTAAGAAAGTAGCAATGGCTGGGACAGACTTTAAAATCACCTCTGCTTAAAAAGATCCATGAAATAAGCTTCTCCTGTTCAGATTTAAAGAAATACTCCACCGTTTTTTAAAATGGGGCTTATTTACCGTCTTTCCTACATTTAGATAGGTAGGCAAATACATTTTTGTCTCAGTGCATGCATTGTTTTAGTTTGGCAGGGTCGCCGCTAGCTTAGCTTGCCATAATGAATGGAATCCTCATTATGTTGCCAGCTAGCATGTCCTGAGTAAAAGTGATTAAAGAAAACACAAAAAAAAACACCTAATTACTTCTTGAGTACAAATAGCGATGCAGATTAAGACTAGATTTCCTAGGCAAAAATTGACTTGGGACTATATTGGGGCGCAGCACAGGCACACATACTTGGGCGTAGAGATATCATGCAACACCTGAAATCCCACAACTTCCATCAACATACCGGCGTGAATATTAGCTGCCTATAGCCCTATGGCTATAGCTGATATCTCTGCGCCCAAGTAGCAGTGCTTCGCCTGTGCTTAGCCCCAATATAGTCCCAAGTCAATATCTGCGCAGGCCACAAGAAGTAATTAGGTGGGGTTTTTTTATCACTTTTACTCAGGACATGTTAGCTGGCAACAAAGGATTCCATTCATTATGCTAAGCTAAGCTAAGCTAAGCTAGCGGCGACCCTAACAAACTAAAAAAAATGCATGCACTGAAACAAAAATGCATTTGCCCACCTATCTAAATGTAGGAAAGACGGTGAATAAGCCCTATTTCAAAAAACGGTGAAGTGTTCCTTTAAGCTTAAGGATCTGTTGCTATGACAGCAACTCCGGGATGAGCTTCAAAGAAACTAACAATCCTGGATCATGTCTAATCGTCAACAATGAAATCTAGATAACTGAGTAATAGGCTACACGTACGAAGAACTGCCCCAGCACTTGCAAAGGGAATAAATGCATAAATCTCTGTGGTATTTTGAGTTCATTGGGGGTCAGCCCACATAAGCACTGAATCATCGCCGTGTGTCCTGCTGTGGGCTAGATTAAATTTGGTCTGTGCTCTAACTTCAGGGTAAGGGAAAAAGGAAATCACAGAGTCAGTTTTTGTCTTCCATTAAACAATCACTTACTTAAAGTCCCCCTGTGGTGAAAATCAAGTTTTTTTATGTTGTTTAAATGTCTATGTGGTGTTTTTAATATGCTTTGAGACAAACCATGTGCAAATTCACAAGTCAACACCATTGCTGAGTATTTTCTCTTTAAAACTGCAGTGAACCAAAGACAGTCGACTAAGACAAGACGATGACAACGCAGTCCTGAAGTGTCAACCAGTCCCTTCCCTGTTACTGAAGTCAACGTGATCCCGGCCGTGTCCAGATCAGATGGTGGACCAGCACTTGGACTCATCCATGACGCATCCCTGAAGTGCCAGCCGGCGTGATGACTCCGACTTCCAACTAGATGGAAATGGATAAATACTCTAAATGTTCTGATCCAATCTGACTTGTAATGCTGCCTGAATCATAATCATAAAATGTTTGTTCGTTGGCCAGAGGAGAACTGGCCCCCGACTGAGCCTGGTTTCTCCCATGGTTTTTTTTATCCATTCTGTCACCTGATGGAGTTTTGGTTCCTTGCCACTGTTTGCCATGGATTTTGGCTTGCTTAGTTGGGGACATTTATTATCCAACAATATTATTGTTCTGCCTTACTTAAGGTGGATGATGATGCAATTTTTTGTATTATTTTCATGTTATCACTGTGAAGCTGCTTTGATACAATCTGTATTGTAAAAAGTGCTATATAAATAAAGGTGACTTGACTTGACAGTCACAAACAGTGGCGGCTGGTGAAAAATATATTCGGTGGGGCTGTGCCATATTCAGTCAGTTTCAATAGTCTGGTAACCATAGGAGTCATCAGGTCTTTTAGCGTTGTGGCTCTTCCTCAAGACATCCGTCAAACATCCACCCTTCTCTCCTTCAAAAACCCAAACACTCCCCTGCTAGGTCACTATTAATGATAAAGCCTGCCGGCACGTTGATCTGATTGGTTACAAGGTAGTTTGTGACGTCAGAAACACCAGCGATTTCAAACTGTGTAGAAGAACTTGGAGGAAACACAACCACGAACACACTGACATCAAACAATGCAATACCAAGAACAAACTGAAACACAGGGCAAATCTGAACTGAGGACACTAATTCATCTGTAAACTAGGAGACAGACAGGCAGGGAACAGAGGCCCTGTCCACACGAACACGGATATTTAAAAAAAAAAAAAAAGCTTTTTCTATGCGGTTTTGCCGTTCGTCCACATGCATGACAGGTCACTGAAACCAAACCTTTTTGAAAACTCCTGCCAGGGTGAAGAATTTTTTGGAAAAAAAAAGTTGCAGTGTTGTCATGTAGCCGGTGAAACCGGAGATTTTGGCTTGTGACATCGGAGTGTGTGCTGTTATCTCCTTTGTTTACATGAGACGTAGCCAAAATATTGCTGCTAATAACTGTGCTAACAGAGCTTATAACATGTATACATGCACAGTTCTCCCATTATATTGCAGAACAGAGGCGTCAGAATGCAATACTATGCTGGTCACTGCTTAACACACATTGCTAGCATACCGGAATCAGTAATAACCTTTTTTTCAGGCTTCTGATTGGCCAACATGGCCATAGAGTTAGGGTTGTAGCAAATTAGCTCTATGAAATATTAATAATCAATCACAACTTGTTATAGTTGCTTAGGAATATTTGGATCAGTTAATCGGATTAACTTGATGTAGCTACATTAACATTACAACCAAATACTCAGTTAGTCCTGTGAACCATCAATATTGGTTATTAATTCTAAGAAATTTACATTTCCGGGGCATAGGAAATGTCTTTCTTAGTACTAAGAACAAGTAGTCAAAATAGTAGTCACGACGCGCTTGCCTCGAGTACCTTATTGCTTTTATAAAACGGTTACCACACAATACAACTATTAAAGCGGAAAAATCTGTATAAATGCAACTTTCATGAAGTAAAATCACTAAAAGCCTTCTTCCGCTGGAAAAAAATAGTCCCTGGCCGTAAACAGCAACAGAAGTTACATACATTATTTTGCCAATAGATGGCGGCAAAGACTGTCTTTATGAGTGAGTCAGTCAGTAGAGAAGACTTTTACATTTAAAGGACTCAAACTTGTGATTATGGAGAAGGAAGAGGCAACTGACAGATGACTATGGGCACGGGAAAACCCCTTAACTGTTAAAAGGACAAGATATCACAGCGGACATTCAAACATTCAAAAATACACAATTTGAAAGCTGAGACTTTATTTCATACCAAAAGTAGCTCTGTCCTGTCTGTTGGCGCATTGTCCTCTTTGCTCCGACCGATAAAATGTGGAGTGAGAGCGGAATGGCTTGTCGGACGTAGCAACAGTAACCAAGAGGGGCGAGTCTTTGTGAAAGGTCAAGATTGGGGGGTGGAGATTGGAGTTTATAGAGACCAAACATTCCACACATATGATTTGAAGTCTGAAACATTAACCCAATAGAGTAGAGTTTAAAAAAGAACTCTAAAGAATACATAGGCCAAACCACATAAAAGGAAAATCATGAGATGGGAAAATGTTTATAAATTTCTCAAGTGGCTATTTATAGAATATATAGGATTAACAGGGTTTATTTCTTCTCCTCAGCTAGAATTAAGTGAGAGTCACAACTCTCTTGAAATTTATTTTGGGGTCATAAAAGTCTTCTTATCAGTATTACTGTGTCCTGTAACAGGACACCGGGTTCTGCCAGTGTTTTAGCTTCACTTGGGATGTTAGTTTTCAGGGAAGTTTCATAGACCTTTGTTGGGAGAGTGAGTTTGCTGGATTATTTATTAAATATAATTAATAATTTGTGTGTGTCTGATTGATCCAGAGGCTACAGGGTTATATCGCCAACTGTTGGTTTGGCATACTCTTGACAGTGCTTCATAGCGTGTTTTTGCGTTTACATGTAGACTGAGATTTTTTTTAAACCGTACTTGTGTGGACAATTTTTTTTTTTTTTACGAAAGAGGAAAAACACTGTTTATAAAAAATACCAATGTATGTGTGGACTAGGCCAGATGAGAATATGAACTAATTAAGAAACTAACTGTGAACAGAAACATTACATAACACAATGAAAACTTAATCAAAAACAGAACACACACACGTGACAAACACCTACTGCTTCAAATATTGTTCTGAAGAAACCCAAAGTTAAATACAAACGGCTGAGGCTAATGTTTAATAAGATCCGTTATGCCCGTTCAACCGTAATAATTGTTTTATGAATCTGTATGGAATTTAATCATAATGGATTGCATGTAGTTTATGAAGGGGTAGGTTTTAAGTGCCAGTGTTAAAATTGTGGTCTTGACTAGCATTATAAGAGCCCTTTAAAAAAAAACAGCCCTATTTTATATTGCCTAAAATACACTGAGCATGTTTTTAACTCTTAAATAACTCTATATATTTAATTATTTTTGTTTATTACTTATTACGTAAAGCAAGATCCAATTTTTCTTTTCTCAGACAATAAATAATGATTTAAAAAAATAAAGTATACAATTATGCTAAACATGTTAAACAAATTGGCCCAACACAAGTCCAAGGTTCAGAAAAAAAGAGAAAGACAAAGAGAGAAAAAGAAAATATGCCTACCTGCTATGCAGAGGCCAAATATGGTGAGCAGTAGCAGAATATAAAGGGACACAATGGCATATTTGATTGCAGTGTAGGAATCCAATTGACCACAGCAATTATCTGTCTTTCTCCTGTACTTTGAAGAACCTACTGTGAAAGATAAACACTGATCAACATGGAGTCTAGAAAGACACACAGAAACACATAGACTTTAACTTCAGGGACTAGGGAGGTTACTCCAATTTAGAAAGACTACAGCATTGGCTCGATACCACAATTTTGGCTTCGGTACGATAACAGAATTTAATACCTCTGTATCTATAATAAATCGATACCATAGGTGACTCAGCAGCCTCAAAAGATAACTGAACTAGAAATAATTTTATTAAACATGAACATTAAACATGAACATAAACTAACAACATATTTCCCTTTACTGAAAAAAAAAACACATAAAATAACACTTAATCCCTAAATTGACTCTCCTAATGCAGTCCCTTACAAAGCATGCTGGGAACTACAGATCCACTTCTCAGAACTCCGTTTCCCAAAAGCATCATAAGCCTAAGTAGATCGTAGAGCCTAGCTCACAATGCTTTTGAGAAATGCAGCCCTGGGCAGTGGATCTGTTGTTCCCAGCATGCTTTGTAAGGGACTGCATTAGGAGAGTCAATTTAGGGATTAAGTGTTATTTTATGTATTTTTCAGTAAAGAAAAAGATGTTGATAGTTTATGTTAATGTTTAATGTTCAGTTATGTTGGACATTTAAAGGAGTTTCTGTTATTGAATTCTGTGGTTACCATTGTACTAAGGAGTAGCGCTGTCAATTGGGATTTTCACTTTGATGCATCATAATGGGCCCTATCACACACACGGTGCAATGCGGCGACAGGTGCGAGTCTGCGACGGAAGTGTTTTTTGCTAGTTTCAGCCCAACGCAATTATCATTTTCATGTTCTGCAACTGGCTTTTAAAGGGAAAGGGAGATGAGACTCTGATTGGTATTTTGCACGTTACACCCAAAATACACCCATTACTCATTAAGAGAAAAGGGAAAACCCTTTAAGACCATGTGCGGTCTGGCGCGCCGACCATTTTTCCCGTCGTTAAACTAGAAAAAGTGGATTCGGACACGCCTTAAGTGCACTTGCACCCTGCGCTTTAGATCATGCGCTTAGAATGGTAAAATATTAACCCGCAATTGGGTTAAAGGTTTAGAATTTAAATTTTATCTAACAGCGTGATGTAAATTATGGTAATGACCATAGACTGTAAAAAAATATGGACGTAGTGTCCGTGACGTCACCCGTAGGTTTCTGAAGAGCATTTTTGAAGCCTAAAGTGGGCGGAGCCGGCCATCGCCATTTTGGCTTCGCGGATAACAGAATATGGGCAAAGAGGCGGAGCTGAGGAGCCTGGCTATCGGAAACCACGCCCACCTAACGCAACGTTATTAGCTCAGGCTTGGGAGCTAATGCTACTCACAGTACCAACTCTGTGACTCCACAGTGCCTCGTGCTAAAGTGACAGTTGATGATTAAAATCAGAATGCCAATTAAAAGGTCCTGTTTTTGCCCTTCGAAATATTATAATAGTTAAAAGACATAGCTACAAGTGAGACTGTGTATCGTGATTCTGTACAGCTATTCTGCAAGTTGAAAATGTATTATGCAGTAACTTTTCAATATTACTCTGAGAGTGTGTGTGACCGTGATTGTGTGCATACATGTCAGTCACTCTTTTTTACAGACTATGGTCCATCAGCACGGCATCGCTCGTCAAGTTCGTAGAGAGCTTTATTCAGTCCATTTTAAATTCTGATTTTGATTTTGATTTCTCAAATGGGTCAAAACATAGATATATGACCTATGAAGTTCAAGTAAATGCGCTAGAAATCCGCGCTAATTCAAGGATGTGCATTTATTGCATGGACGGAGAAAGCACAGACACCTGCAGGATTTCATCTGACGGAACATAAACATATTATAATCTGTTCCAGAGCAATGGTACTGCAGAACGAGTGTAGCCTTTATATTTATAGACATTTTTAAATCTGAAAACTCCAAAAAGCAACGAAATTGTCAGACATGCATTAGTTCACAGAGGAAAACTACTGAAATACAGCGCTGGTTGTTCTCTCGAACGATACTCGACGACAACGACAACATGGGGGAACCATGTTGTTTTAACATGGGGGAGATACAGATTTGACTCCCTTCTGCAGCCAGCCTCAAGCGGCCAGTTGATGAATTGCCGTTTAATTCACTTCCATGTTGGTTTCAAGAGAGAGACAGGGAGGCCGCTTGGTAATGACGCAATTTCACATGCTTCAGGAATGTATTTGCGTTAAATTATTTCAATGTGTTCGCATTAATCGCATGCATTAATATTTTAACGTTGACAGCTCTAATTTATAGCCATACTGAAAGCGACAATGGATAATTCACCTCAGATTTTAGGATTAAAGGAAACAAAAAGGTTCAAACAGTCAACTCAAAACTCAATGTGAACAGTCAAGGGTATTCAGTGAAAAATATTGTTCAAGTCACTCAGTACATATTTTTAATAATGTTAAAACAATTTGATTACATATTTATCCATTTGGTTGCGAGTGCAGTGTGCTTGCAAAGAGACTCCGCCCACACACTCTTCTGATTGGCCATGATCATTTTTTGTGTGGACAGACAAACTGCTTGTTGCTGAAATCTCACTGCATCGCATCTGGTTGTGACACAGTGTTAGAGAGACTGTAGTTCTGAGGCTACTACATTTTCAAAAAATTTGGTGAGAAGTAGGACAATACAAATTGGTCTGTAATTAGCAATTATAGCAGGGACAGGGACTGATTGAGGTTTCTCAAGAATTTGAGTGACGACAGCCATTTTGAGATCTTCAGGGACAATATGACAGAAAGGGCCTGTCTTGATCCAAAGCAAAATGGAAAGATGTCAGATAGACAAACTGTACAAAGAGAGGTAGATGCAGTCAAAGAAGATGTTTATTTCATAAATAACTCTGTGATTGATGGTGTGCAGTGCAGGTAATAAAGAAATAGTAGAGAAGATACAAACCTTCTTCACATAGGTTGAGTTTTGATAGATTCATCCCATCGTAGCCCTCCTCATAAAATGAACTGTTATCCCTATCTTCACTGTTGGTGGTCAGATACATTGCCTTGTTCTCCATTCACAACCCTCTGCAAAAATGGCAAACAAATGGTACAAAAGAAATTATTCAAGGACAGACCAAGCTGTTGTCAGTGGCAAATTAGTTGTAGAAACTAGGCAAGGCAAAAACAAGGCAAACTAGGCAAATAAAGATGAGAAAAAGATCTAATTGCAGCAGATTTTGCTTTTATTAACAAAGCTCTCAAAAGAAAAATACGCAGGATACTTAGACTTAAAAAAAAAAAAACATGCAACAGAACAACCGCCGAGAACAGATAAAAAACGGAAAGAAACGCTACCACAGAAACCGAAAATTCTCGGGCCAGCAGCATGTGTCCAAATTTCAATCTTAACCGTTCTATTTCATCAGAAACGATCTGAAAACAGGGCGTTAAGTGTAAAATACCGAACTTGTCCTTTAACTCCACATCAGCTGCATAAATTCTTCAACTAACCACCCTCTGTGCCGGGAGCAGCAGCTCATTTGCATTTAAAGGGACAGACACAAAAACGGAGCGTTTTTGCTCACCCTCAAAAAGTGACAATTATAATATGCTATATTATAAATATCTGTGGGGTATTTTGAGCTAAAACTTCAAATACACTGGGGACATCAAAGACTTATTTTACATCTTATGAAAAGGGCATTATACCACCCCTTTAAATACCCAAACAAACTAATCAATCAAATGTAGCCTACAGGTGCACAATAATCAAAATTTATGAAAAACCATGGAACTCAAGACTATTAGGCAACAGAATTAAAACCCACCCTAAACAGACATAGACACAGATTACCCATTGCAGTTGTGACCAAAAAAGGGATTTAGTTAGATTTATACAATTTTAATATACAATTTGGCCATCTTTACACTTTAAGAACTGTTTGTATTTGACTTTCTCATAAATAACAATGTCCTACAATTAAAATGATAATTATTACATAGAGTTTATCAACAAAGGTACAACATAACATATAAAGAAGCATCTGATTTTGGTTTATATGTGATCTACACCACGTTACAATTATACTATACAGTATGGAAAAAAAATTGATGAAAAACTGCCTAATTACTACTTATAGAGAGTAACATTTTTAACAACAGAAAGTTACTTTCAAAAGGTGATTTAGTGCTACTGTTGACATCAGTACTTCTGCAATAATCTGAATTATTGTAAGACAGAAATAATAATACTGTGTGTTTGAAAAGACTGTTTGTGAAGCTGTTTCATATAGGCTATATGACAACTGCTCTCTCTGGATCAGATCTGAGTGTGATCGTACTTGTCAAAGGTTTAATAGACAGAGCCGAATCGCTGTCATTTAGGAATAAGATTGTTATCATAGTATCCCTCATTTGTAGAAGTCACTTTGAATAAAAGCACCTGCTAAAATAATAAGTGTAATTATTTGTTTTACTTTATTAAAAATGTTTTAGGAATATTTTATTTTAGGTGTTGATAAGGCATCTCATGACAAGCACACATTGGAATTGCTCATGAAAAAACATTTGCATTAGTCAATAAAGATTGTGTTTAGTCAATTAGCATAGGTGTATTTTTATTTTAAAACTATAGTTTTATATTTAGCATTTATTAAGGGACATCGAAATTATTATGGGCTCACTGACCCTCACAGGTAATTTATAAAAAGTAAATGTTAAGAAATGGTTTGTGTGGAAAATTACAAAGTCTGTAAAAAGGACGTTAACACGGGCCAAAGACAGGACACGCTGAAGACGGATGCAAAGAGGAAATACTGCACAAGGCAAAGCAATCTCACTGTTCGCTGCAGTGCTCGAAATCTATGAAAAATACAGCTAAATATTGTATTGGGGGTGGGGGTTTATATGAATGTATCTCTGAAGAGAACTGACTGTCTTCAGAAAAGTTTTGATATCGGAATCAACCAATTTGCCAGTAAAAAATGCATGGTGCATCACTAGAAATGTTGATAACGTTGTCT
Organism: Phoxinus phoxinus; assembly: GCF_949152265.1. Taxonomy (NCBI): domain Eukaryota; kingdom Metazoa; phylum Chordata; class Actinopteri; order Cypriniformes; family Leuciscidae; genus Phoxinus; species Phoxinus phoxinus. The sequence continues at coordinate 13,763,766 of NC_136891.1, read as the reverse complement.
AAACATTATCACAATCTTAATTCCCAGATGTGGGAAACTGCAAGGTTAAGGTGATTAATAATTATGATCAGGAGTCTTCTATATTGGATATTGTAGAACTTAATAATGTAACAAGAAAAAAATTCCAACAAAGCCAGAGAACTGGACTATTCTCCATCACTGCTTAGTCTGTGCATGGCTTCTATGAGGATAAAGCTCACACAAAAGTCAAAGTTTGAAGAATCTACTTCTGCCTGTATGGTCATTGTAACCACCATTTACTTCTTACAAAACAAACAGAGTCCAGTTTAAAAATGTAATTAAAAAGCACTCTATCTGGTCTCTCTGATTACACAAGTGCACACTGACAGTTTGGCACAAAGCGTGGACAGCACTGTGAGCTCATGTGGCTGCTATGCAACTCAGATTACTGTAAATCTACTGGATAATGGAGACAAAAAAAAAAAGAGAGAGAGCAAACCTCTCTGCAAACCTTTTCACTTTTTCAGTTCCCACATCTGCCTCTAATATTTGTCTCTTTACATTGCAGACTGCATCTTACATGAGAAGTTGCATACTTTTGGCGCAGCATTCTGTTTCCAATAGCAAAATAACACAGTGAATAACACAATAAAATAACATAAAATAACATACCACAATTGTTAAAATGTTCATCATCGTCACAACGACTTCAAAAAGAGGACAGGGTTATCATTAATGATGATAAATTAGGCCTACTTCACTTAGCTATGTCATACGGTAAATAAATATTGTGCTACAGAGGATGGTAACATAGCCTAATGTATTTTGCTTTAATGAGCAATTATTGCTCAAAAACCAGTACACTGCCATATATGCCTTGCTCATCCCATTACATTACATTGATTGTGTGCGGCTAGTTAACCTGAAAGATTCGGTTGAGATACTTTGGTATTTTTAGATAAAAAATATGTTATAAGGTTAAACCTTGCCAGTGCATGCATTGCTTACAACACCCGCAATACATCTTCACAAATAGGCTACCGTCTTCTTAATCTGACTGTAAGTGGTGACATTCCAATATACAAGACAATACAAATCTAGAATAGCATAGTAGATATGAGACTTGCACTAAATGAGTGTAGGCTATGACAAAAAAAATCTAGAAACTTTTTTGATCGCAACCACTTTTAGGCAGACGAGGCAGGAAAATAGCAAACAATTCCACAATACCGAGAATAAAACAAGACAGCTCATGATAAATATAAAATGTACATGAAAACATTCTACAATCTTATACTGTCCCAATTCGAGCTGTCAGCTCTGAACTACCTCACCAGAAGAAAAAAGCTGTTTGTGTCATTACCGGAGTCAAGTGGGTGCTGAAAGCCGCACAGGTTCTTGTTCAAACTGATGCTCTCACTGGTGGAGACTGAGCAGAGCAAAGATCCGTCAGCTAAAAACTATTTTGTTTTTTGTTGTCGCGCTACACGAACACCAGACCTGCGTAACGTTTTTCTGTACGTTCTGTGTGTACAGAGCAAATATATTCTTGCCTCAATCCATTGTCAAGCGTCCTTCGCACTCCAGAAAGTGTCCAATTTCATGCGACTCCCACATGTGGGAAAACACACAAAAGTGCTTCCCAGGGTTGCCAGATTGGGTAGACAACCTCGCAATCAATATTGTTACGAGTAGGCTACATGTAGACCAGAAAAGCGCTTATTGCGAGAGAGCTATCACCATGATATCACAATTGGCATGAATTTTTTATGAATACCAGAAATGCTGCAGGTAAAAATAATTAATTGCAGTGATATTCACATTGTAATAATATATATGCTCACATATATAAATAACAACATATGCTCACATATAAATAATATACATTTAGCTGAATATCAATTCAGCTGTCTGGTGCTTCTTTTTAGACGTTTGTTTTTAATATATTTCATGCTACAAAAACATATGAAACAATGGCAAACTTTGCAAAGTATCTATCAGAGAAAATAATTATTAAACATGACAAGCAAAATAAATGCACTGTAAAAATATATGTTAAAAATATATATTTTTTACAGAGAAAATGCAGTCAAATTTAACAAAGATTTAAAAAAAATATATATATAAAACGTTCCTTAAAATTTTCTTAAAAATACAGACATTCAGACCACTGAAAAAAACTGTCCTTATCCCTTAAATAAAGGAAAATGTTATGAGGTTTAACCTGAGATGTCCACAAATATAAATACTGTAAGGGTTCCCCAGCTAACAAAAAAACGTCCCCAAAACGTCCCCTGAACGTCCTCTGTAAATGCAAATAAATGTACAGATTTTTTTTTTTTGTATATATGTGATAAAAAGTTAAACAAGAATACATATAAATATTTCTCAATCATTCTTTCAAAAAGAGAAAACAGCCTGCCCATCCTCTCCCTACTCTCCTATGCTCTCCTCGCCTCTGGTGCCGATGCTGATGCTGCTGCTGCTGCTGCTGCTGCTGCTGCTGCTGGTACTGATGCTGGTGCTGGTGCTGCTGCTGATGCTGGTGCTGGTGCTG